>NW_007585172.1:14053-21224 GCF_000523025.1 Cynoglossus semilaevis | reverse complement strand
GGGCATTTTCCCTTTTTTCCCTTCACCTACATCTCTCTCCTCCCACTCTCCTTCTATCTGTTCCATAGCTGTTCTCTTTGCTTCGTTTTTTCCCTTTCTTTATAACATAAACTCTATTTTCCATCGGGTTCTCCCTCTAACCTGGTATTGCAGAACATGCCTTAACAAATTTGTCTTTACAAATATGGCCCTTTACAGTGAACCAGCATTATTTTAACATTGTACAGAATTACAGGCCGAGGTCATAAGAAGCCACTTTTGTATACAGATGTTAAAGAAAGAGAAGGGAGAATAAAAAAGAGTCAAAGGGGAAGAGGAGAAAGGGGAGGTTTAAAAAGATTAATAAATGAGCCAAGGCCTCAGTTTAATTGAACTTGAAGCATATGTTGCAAGTATGTACAATCCATCCCAGATGTTTACTCTGAGCATGTGCACAGCACCTCCCAGCGCACCACAAGGCAGCTATTAGCTGGATAGCCTTTAGTCCAGAGGCTAAATGGGGTATTACATGGCCAAAAAGTAGAGCACCTGTTTTTCATTGCAGAGAGGACCCCTTGCAGGCTTTTTGCCTTGGCTCACCACATGTGTTTTGACTTAACAGATTGTTGGGCAGATGCAAAAAGTCTCTTTTTGTGAGCGAGCACTGATATTAGTCACTTAATCTGAATGAAAGCCCAGCATCTGAACTAATTGTTTGGGATGGTTCAGTTGTTGAAGCCTCGAAGGCAGGCAGTCATGACAGGTGAAGGAATGTTGGACGTGAACTTTTTTTTCCCTCCTCCTACAGTTTTGTTTTAGTGTGCGATCACTGACCTTCAGTATAAATGCACACTTGCACATACAGTTCACACACAAAATATGCCCAAGTTTTTAACCTCAATTTTCCATCAAACTAATTTTAAACATGGAGGCAAGCTGCAGGTGCAGCACATTAGATACATTAGATACTGGTAATGGATGAGACTAAGTCAAGGAAAATACACAATCAGGGATAAGGTTGTATTTGAATATCCCGAAGTATATGTCATGCTTGGGTAACAACATTATTTTTTATTATGAATGAGTTTAAATGAAACAAACAAACAAAAAAAAAACATTCCTTTAGAATTTCCTTTCAAGTGATTTTAACGTAGTTTAGTGTTTGTAAAAATAATTGCATTATTATAACATCCTGAAATATTGTATTGCATACTATAAATACACCAGTATAGGGAGTAATATGATATCTGATGAATTTATTTCCATGTCTACTAATCTCTGTCTCAGATTACATTTTAATAAAGGAACTTTTATTCAACTACATCACTAGATGAGCAACATACTGTATGCAATGCAAGTATCAAATATCAAGAAATAGTAGTATTTAGATGTCTGGTAAATGCATTTATTTATTTATTTATATCAAATATTTGTCTACATAAATTCTATATTGGAAAATATATACGATCAAGTCAGATACGTTTTAAAACAAAAGAAAAATGCATTTAAAATTTAATTTTCTTCTTATTTAAAACCTTTTTTCTTCTAGTTTTAAAATGCCTTCCCCCGTGTCTTCATGCCTTTTCAATATCCTGCAGAATAGCCAAGGGTTACGTTTTACGTTGTGTGGTTGGTTGCAAGGTAGCATCACATCATGCAACTCAGTCGCATATTTACAGGCTACTGGCTGCAGGGACTTGGGTATTCAATGTAGCCTGTGATGTCTGCTCTCACTTGTGGGGGGTTACTGTCCAGAGCTGGCATAAGGCAATCACCTCAGGCTCTGCATGGATGCAACTGTTTTGGAGCTTGAATATGCTGGTGTGTGTCTTGCTTAGTGACTCAGATACCTCCCAGAGGGGGGCTTACTGGAAAAAGAGAGTCTAAGAGCATGTGTGTGTATGTGTGTAAGAGTGAGTGAAAGAGTGAGGAGATTACCCTCACACGGTTGACTGGTCACTGAAGCGCTCGTGCTCCGCTCAGCTAGGCTCCACTAGCCTCAGGAGGACCTGACACCGATAAGATACACATTGCAATCATGTCCTGCTCTCGGGCTTACTGCTCGGTGCACTCCCTCTCTTTTTCTCTGTCTAAGTTTATCTCTATCTCCTGTACACACACACACACACGCACACACACAGTCGCACACCCATGCTCACATACAGTACATTTAGTACATGTAGTAACATTTTTCTCATTTTGGCTTTTTTAGTCATGTTGTGTTTCCCTCCCCCCAGTTAGTGGTAAATATAGTGGGAATATTATTCACCAGGTTTTACACGTTGACTTTTCTATGGCTTTTTATAAATGCAATTCTCACAGGTGTTTCAAATGAATCAGCATTATTTCAATTAAGCTGAAGGTCAGGTCTTATGACGATATTTCTTGCCAGGTTTTTGACCTACTTAGATGGTAAATGTGCTGTACTTATAAACCCATTTACACAAATGTAAGACTGGGCCCGCACTGTAAGTGTGTGTATATAGTGTTTTGGCTCATTTCATCTTCAAGTTTTTTATTGAACTGTACTGTACATGACAGTCATGTGATTTCTACAGTGTCAGCTTTGTGAATGCTTTGTAAGTTATAGCTGTACATCAAGACTATTGTTTCTGATGTGAAAGTGACCTTTGACATGTGTCTCACTCTGGCTATGAGTTTCTTTATTAAAAATCTGTTTTTTAGTACTAACTACACAGAAAAGAACTGCACAGACATCCAACTCACTCTTACTTCAGGTCCAAGAAAATCAGTGGGAGATTGGTGGGATTGCTGTGAAATCAATCAATCATAGCATTTTATAGTACAGATTTCCACCCCAGACAAGTATATGCAAAGGATGTGAGAACAAGTACATGTCTGCTTAGAAAGTTGATGCATTGCATTGCACTTGTACTGATATTCTGAGCACATTTAGAGTTAACATAAAAAAGGAAAAACAGATTTCAAGTCACTCAAGTGACTCAAGTCACAGATCTATATGTTAAATTTAAATTGTTCTAATAGCTATGACTTTAGTGTTAAAAGTTAATCGTAATATGTCAATGTTTGTTGTCTTTTCTACAAAATTACGCAACCCAAAAGGTTTTTTTTACTACCTAAGGGTCTAACTAAGGACATTTGTGCATATAAAACTGTTTTCTATCTGCCATGTAACAAAACCATCGTCTTTCCCCAATTTATCTCCTAATCTGGCCCATCTGCGATGCTGAGACGGCTGTTCCACCCACTGCTACTTTCCCTGTAGGTGTGGCTAATGTACACACACAGTCTAGCATGTGTGCGTCTAATAATTGGATCTCTGGCAAGCATATAACTTATATGGCTAGTATCACCACAAACACACACACACACACACACGCATATCCAGTTCTCATCTTGCAGGCTTCACATTTTCTGTCTGTTAACTATCTCTGCCTGTCTATGTCATTGCTTACGTCCTCTCTGTCATCTGTGTCCCATTAAGTAAGAGCCTCAAGTGATGAGATTCAGAACCATGAAATGTTAAATCAGATACACACATTAGATCAGTGCGAATATGGCTGAAACACTTCTTTCGGACTTACCTCTAGACAGCAAACACAGCTCCACAGCACCCTCCTCTCAGTCCTGGTCAGGGCACAAAGCTGATCTTTCAGAATGTGAGCAGTCACACTGTCACAATGTAATTGGACTAAAGAGAGGAGTGGAAATTATATCAGTGTTATATAAATGTAGTGCAGGAGATGATATTCAGCTTGTGATGCTGCAGAGTTGTCCTCTACGGTATGAGGGGTGTTTTCAGCTACTCGGGAGAATGGCAGTGAGGGGTAGAAAAAAGTTTGAATGTCTTTATCCTTTATCCTTTTCTTCTTACCGCCTGAAAAGGATGAAACGTGTCACGCTGCAAAAATATGCTTTTGACTTTTTTGCCTTTTTTTATCCTGCTGCCTTGTGTTTCTTTTTTCATTGTTCCGTTGAGACGCTTGTAGGAAACTGCATTTTAATCATATCTGGCTAATAGAGAGAGGAATCTGAACAAAGAGGGTAAAAGAGGTATGCAGGGTTATTGTCTCTCTGTGCAAAATAAACTGCATTGTTGATTTGTTTTCCCTCTCTTTCTGCACAGAATCACATCGGGTGAATCATCTCTCACATTTTATTCCCCAAAGATTCACAACTCCAGCTTTGTGGCAGGCATTCTGACAATTCTCCTTAATTCTCTGACTCTGGCTTTTCTTCTAACTTTTCTACTCGTTTGTTGCTAAATTGACATTTCTACAGGGGTTATTTTAGCCTACACACACATATTGGTTAAATCATTGCAATTATTTGATTCAGGGTTTTTCAACTGAATCCCCAAAAATGAGTTGAAGGGCAACATTATGTTACAAACAATACCAATAAGATAATAAACCATTTACCTGCTGGTCAATAACATTATTAATGTGTTAAAGCCACTCTGGAAAATGTGTTGCCATAACTGATGTAGCTCAATGAGTGTGCAGCATACCAATACGCAATGATCCAGTCTGTGCTCTAATATAAAAATGTGATATTGAGCCCGAAATGTAGCTTTTAAATGTGAAAAAACACTTTTTTTTAAATAATCTTTGGACTGAAACTGTACCATGACACCACTTGGGTCCAAGCCATAATATTTTAAGAATCAATTATCTGATTGAATAAAGCCTTAGATCTCACCTAAGGTGAGTAAAAACATAAAATGGAAATAGATGTGATTAATGTAAAAGTTAAACCAAATCTGCAGTGTATTGTCTCTGAACCATTTCTATTGGCACACATTAACTCACAGCACTTTTTGACTTTTGCTTTTAATTTCTCTGGGTTTTAAAGAGACAATTTCACTGTAATCTATCCACAAGGACCCTAAACCAGGCCCCTGGGAGGACACCTGTGATAAAAACCATATCCTCGAGGATATGTTGGCTTCATGGCACTTTGAGTGGATACGAACCATGGTGGTAAGTGGGCATGTGTGTGTGGCTCTGGCACTAATAATGTGTGTCATCGTCTTTCGGTCTCCTATTAGCCCATCGTCTGTCTAGGTGCCTTTGTCTGCTGTCCTGTCGGGGTTTGTGTACAGTGTCTGTTTCCCGTCCTCGTCTTAGTTAATACCTACCGTACACACTGCGCGTTGGGCCACCCTCATCCCCACCTTGGGCTCCTCTGTGTAGATTTAAAGGTAAACCTGACTGGGCTCAACTAATGAAGGGCCGAATGTGTGTGTCTTTCTGCTCCAGTTTTCTGAAGCTTCTTAGTGTGTTACACTGCAACTAAAGTTATGCTATGGTGATAGTGTGTCATGTAGTTTTGCTTGTGGGACTAATGCTGAACATGGAAAGTATTTGCTTTTTGCTTTGAATATTTTAATAATGTGATGGCATTGTCCATAAGGAGAAACAATCCCATGGTCATGTGTTGTAATTTTATTTTGCCAAAAACTTTTAGTTTGAGGATATTAACCTTTGTGTCACTGTTAATAAGTATCTTAATAAGTTCTTTTATAAGAGCTTTTACAGCCCCAGATGTACATGAAGGTGGATGAACCTGTTTGTACTACCACCCAGGTGGGTGGTGGGTGGTGGGATGAGATAGCGAGTAAGCACTTGTTCTTTCACTTCCTGGAATTGAAAAAAAAGCAAATCTCAGTGCTCATTATGCATAATGCACAAATGTCTATTCCCTCAACATTTACTGTTCTAAACCACATAAACACATGTGTGACTGAAGCAACTGAACTTTGCGACTGATGAACAATGCATCAAAAGGCGGCGGCGAGAACTCGTTGTGTCATAGGTAAGGAGTTCCTGTGTGCTCTCATCCACCTTAAGGAACTCTCTTTGAGACTCCCACTGAATCTTACTTGGAAGTTGGCACACGCTTGAAACCTCCTGGTCTCCTATTGGACCGAATATGGATTGGACCGAATATGGGGCACAACACTTGACAGCAGTGTCGTCTGAATTCTAAAAGTCAGACAGTTCAGCGAAGCAGCCGCCACCTTTTTCTTTTAACAAGACTCATAAATGTGTAATGAGCACAGAGAGGATGCATATTTTATTTACTTTTTGAAGACTTGATCCCTACACTTCCTGGCGATGCACTCTCGCTCTGACATTCTATTTCTCCCAAACAGTTTAAAACAGTGGCTGTTACAACAAATTTTATTCCCAGTCTCTGTGAACATGAATATGTTAGTAAGGATACAGTTTTTGCAGAGATGTTAAATCAGATAAGGTTTAACCAAAAGATGATTTACTTATTAAAAAGATATATGTATAAGGTTTACAGGAGGTTTAAAACTAAAGAGGCCTTTGTATCTCTGAATGCACTTTTTTTCCCCTGACATAATTATGTACATATGGCGCCTCATTTAAAGTACATTAATACTTGTTTTGGAGTGCGGCCAAAATAATTCATCATAAATCCAAGTTGGGTTGAAGCATAGTTTTTAAAGTCGGCCACAACACACACACACACTGGCACAGACAAAACGATAGACTCACTGACAGACATATGAGGGAGATAGGTTGGCGCTGCTAAACCAGGCCAACAGAGGACAGGAGTAATGTTGGCCCATTCATCACAAACTGCCAAGCTGGATCCAGGAAAGGACGGGGGAAGGAGAGAGCAGGAGCAGGGGAGCAGAGGTGAGGCAGGGTGGGGGTGCAGGTTGGGTGGCATTCAGCGGGAGGTGAGGAAAGGGATATTAGATAATAGTTGTGTGTGTGTGTGTGTGTGCACTTGTTTTGGATTTTTTTTTTTGTCAGGACCCTTTTGGATAGTTCTGAATTTTCTTTGAAGGGAGGACCTGGTTAATTCCTGGTAAATCACAAGTGTTCACATCTCGCTAGGGCAACATGGTAAAGGGAGGGTGGGTTAGTAACAGTCAAATTGTAGGTAGTGTAGTTAGATTTATGCACAATGGTTTTCGCTTAGACCAGGCATGCCCAAACTGTTCCTCAAAGGGCCGTGTGGCTGCAGGTTTTTGTTCCAACCAATCAAGAGCACATAGTTTGGCCATTCAGCTGTCTGAAGACTGAGACCAGTTGATTAAACCTGTCAACTCAGGTGTGCTACTGCTTGGTTGGAACAAACACCTGCAGCAACATGGCCCTTTGAGGAACAATTTGGGCACCACATTTCCTGGTTGCAGTGGAAGAATGAGACAGGTTTAGTACTTATCACG
>NW_007585172.1:5946-13945 GCF_000523025.1 Cynoglossus semilaevis | reverse complement strand
ATATAAATATTTACACCTTTTGAAGGAGCAAAAGGTGAAGCTGAAAATAAGTCGCCACCTTTACTTTTTATTTCCTGCGTACATTTTGTTTTTAATATGTGAGTATATTTATACTCGCTGTGGGACTTAAGATTAATTAAGACTAGACAGATTTTTTTTTGCCTGCACTACCTTCATTTTCAAGTTGAGTTTAACTTTATTTTTTTAAAGCCTTTACTTGTACAGTTATGAGGTACTAAAGTAGAATGTTTGATTGGATGTCGTCTCAGATAACAGAAGTGAAATTGAATCATTAACTGACTGAGCTGAATTAGCTTCAAATTGTATATCGATTCATATGCCGACTGTTAGCATGTACTGTATACCAGCATGCTAACAGGCTACATGTGTGTGTAACATCATAGTTATCTGGTGTTTTGTTTTGTTATTGCACATTATTTTCTACACTGTGATCAACTGTTAGCAAACGCTAATAATGCAACTCATACGTCAGTACTGAAAATGTAATGGATGCACATTCAGATAACAAATGAGCACAGATTACAGTGCAACACCTGTGAATCAGATCAGTAACTGCTTACAGTGGTAACACGCTATAGCACTAAATACGTCACTGTTGACTATACTCCAGAGGCGGTGTAGTTGTTTTACATGTATGATTTGTGGTTATGATGTTATTTCTGGGCAGACATGATACAATTCACTCCTGAAGAGTGCCCAAAACATTTACATATACAGCATGTACATATACACCAAGTTTTTTTTATTTTTTTTTATTTTTTTGATGCGTTGGTCCAACTTTCTTCTGTACTAATTAAATCTGGCTACAGTGTTTTGCTTAGACCTGGTTACTTGGTTATTTGTTATTCTGACGTTTAGGCTATATCCATATTTGCTTCAGCTTCCTGGGTTTTGAGCGCATGGCAGAGATGTAAAGGTGGAGTAGATATTAGTAGATATTATTCAGTCATAGAGGAGGAAACTGCATGTAATGAGATTATACTTTTATAACCTTAAGAATTATTTGGTGGGCTCAGAGAATGCAGTAGCAGACACATCACATAAAAGGGCCACATGTCAACAGCTAATATTGGTCTTCAATGTCAAAATATGTAGTAACATTTGTGGTAATATTCAATAGACTTACACAGACTTACTATGTTCAATAATCAGTTGAAATATCTGTTAATTAAGTAAGTTGATGAGGTATGTTAACCAATGTCTCTACTGCACTACAGAAATGACTTCTACACTAGAGGGCATGACATACAGTATGTCAGAGATGTCATGTGCACAAATGAAGGCGTGTTCGTTTAAATGACAAAACTAACATTGTTACTTAAATATGGGAAATAAAATAGCTTACTTCCAGGTTCTTGTTTTTTAAATATGGTAATACATTCGATTCCTCTTGGACAGTTACACATTACATCCAATACCTGATAACTGTGAGCAGTGTTTTTTTTCCCTTTTGTGTCACTCCTGCTTCTTAAACTGGTTTTGTAAATTGATTTTGTGTTGCCCTAAAAACATCCCTCAAATTGTTCAACTTTTGACTTTTTCTCCAATTTTCCCAGGGTAAAAATGGTGAGCAATCCCAACACTCTCTGCTGTTGCAATATCAACACGAACACTTCCAGATGCCCTTTGGGAGCCATATATTAGCATCTTGTCACATTTTATTTGACATTTCAATTTTTACTATACTGCCGTAGCGAGAGAGGGATGAAAAAAAAAAAAAACGGAAAACAAAACCAAAGACAAACAGGTGCAATTTTAGCACAGCAGCAATGAGCAGAAGCCAGTTGGGGTTCAGACTTATTCTGTGGCATGATGGGATATACGCTGCTACATTATAACTCTTAGCGTTATCATTTTTATGGCCCAGCCCAGCAGGGAGAACAATGCCAGTGGAGGTTAAATGCTCTCAAATAGCTCCCTCTATTTCTACCTAGTAGATATAGGACAGATATTTGAGTCCTTCCTAACAGGCTAGGTCCTCGGCGACCGCTCTCTTGTTTAGCTCTAGGCCTTAGGTCAGAAAAGAACAAACTGTCTTTGCAAAGTTTAGTGCTCACATTGCACTTTTACATACAGACACACTCTGCCACGGTGCTGTCTCCCTGTTGAAAAACAAAACAAAACAGGGAGACAGAAGAGTCGTGTACACAGAGGCATTGTGAATTATTCCTTTGTTAAATATTTAATCAAGTGTTTCCAGGAGTTTACCACATTTGTTTACCACAATTTAGCAGCAAGTGCAATGTGGTTAGTTTGAGTGATCTGTTTCTGTGTGTGTGTCTGTGTCACTATGGTTGGTTTCTCCTTAACACATGAAAAACAACTCACATCACTTTAACGAGCCTTCCCACCTTTGTCTTCTCCAATCAGAGCAATCCCACAATGCATTTTGCTCCACACACTTTCACACTGGCTGGTTCAGTGCAGGCACTTGTCTGAAAATGTATTATACACATGCACACACATACACACACACACACAGTCACTGCAAATCCAAACAATGATGCAAGCTTTGAAATTTACCACAAAACAAAATGTCTTATGTCCGTAAATGACCTACATGAAGGAAGAACAAGCATGCGTTTGCAGACGAGATACTAAAACTTTTTAGTGTTAGTCAAAGAATTTTCTAATAAACAGTAGGAACTACTTTAATGAAATTTTAATTGGATGGCTGTTGATAAAAAGATAAAGATAAGATGAAGATAAACACCCTTGTATTATGATTGTTGTGTATCTGGCTCACAATTATAATTTCCATTACCGGGTCGCGGGGCAGCAGTCTCCATGACCACCACCAAAATCACACTGCACCGTACCAACCCCCCTGAACCTTCCTGCGGGTGGTGAGTCCACTGGAAGGTACTAACTGGCCTAACTGGGATTCGGGAATCTCAGGAGGTGAACCCTGGGGTTCCACACCAATGACAGAGACATTGACTCTGGGCCAAAGTGCCACACAATTATAATTTGCACTGTAAAAAGATCAATATATGGATTAACATACATATAAAAATATATTGTCAGACTAAATCTATATAATCTAATTTATTAAAAACTTTCCAAAAAGTAAACTGAAAGTTACTAAGCGAGAAAGTCAGTTTAACTGTTAAAGCATCTCCTTTCCCACCTTTTTATTGTTAGAAATTAAATATTCAAATGAAATCCCTTTTTAATTGAACAGCTGTCAATCAAGATGCTTTCACTCAGAGATTTGTATATGCTGCATTTTATTTAAACTTGAGTCATATAAATGTAAGTGAAAGAATACAATTGTTTAGGGTTGTGTGTGGTGTCTTTAATCATAATTTGAAAAACAAAAATTATTGGGAAAAAAAATGTATTAGATGTTTTTTAATACATTCTGCATTTCTGGACTGTGATGGAAACCAGAGATAATTTATACACACAGGGTGAACACACACAACACAGACAGGAGATCGTACGAGCCAACCAGTGATTTGTATTGCAAGGCAGAACTGCTAACCACTTCTTTTTCTTACGTTGATATTTGTAAACAACCTTTACTTCTTTTGTCACTGGTGTCTTCCTGTCCTTATTTCTTGGTAATTCTGAGGTATAATATCAATAAAATTGTTGCTTTTATTTCATGCCATATCAGTATGTTTCAAACCTTAGGTGAATTTTCTCTACTTACTGTAACAGACTATAAGGAATGCATAATGTTTAAGCCATTCAGAAGGATGCTGACAAACTGGCCAGGTTTGTAGCAAACACAGAATTATATTCCAACTTGTAATTAAAGCCAAGTCAAAGAGAAAGAATTTGCCTCAGGTCTTCAAACAAACCAACTGAGTTTCCCTGACAGAGAGACATAGAGAGACAGCTTTAAACACAGGCCCCAAGTGAAGATCCTGGATTTTGTAAAATAAGGATGTGGGGTAGAAATCCATGCCCTCATCCTGAACCGCATACTGTATTTGACGTTAGCCTCTGCAAAGGAAGTCTTTTTAGTCTTTAAGATGTGTATTAAATACCTACAAATATACAGTATCACCCAAATCCAATATTACTGTATGTTTATAATAATGTAGGATAATGTTATTTAACAGATAATACATGAAAGAAATTACACATTAATTTGATCCAACCAGGTTAATTGGTTACTCTTTATTGACCATAGTTGTTAATCCCCTCAAACCCTACAAAGGATTAGGAAGCAGCAGATGAATAATGTACTACTCATAGAAAGATATTTTAGTTTTGTTTTATTACACATTTACTGTCCAAAACGTCCACATTCTCCACCAACAGGTCCATTTTGTGGCTGATGATTCTCCAGTCCTTGTTTTCTGTAACAGAAACTTCCTGTAAAAATCACAATGCCTCACGTCTAATCTTCAAGATAGATATTGTTTTGAGTCACACAGCAAGACCAGGTGTGCAGATCAACCTTATCTAATTGCCGCAGGGTGTGTGTGCGTGCCTGTTGGCGTGTGTTCTCTGCATATTATTTTGCATTATAAGAACAGGTTCCCTGCCTCCATATGTGCACAGTGTGCAGGGAAGCTGGGAAAACAAGGTTCTCCATGGCCCTCTGTGTTATTGCTACCGCCCACCTCCCAGAGTCCTGTTTGAAGACAGGAAATAGGAGTCAGACCGCAGTCCGAGGGGCATGTGGCAATGGTTAATACTCCGATGACCTTTGACCTTTGCTCTCCACCCCCGCCTGCTCTCTCACACCACTCCCCTGGCCTTCAAACGCTATCCCCTGAGTCCGAGCTCGAAAAATGAAACGGCCTGACCTGGCCCAGCCCAGTTCGGCTCAGACTAACTCAGCCCAGCACAATGGACTGTGCGTTCTGAGCTTTGTGTGAGTGGCCAATTAAAAACAGATGGACTTTAAGGAAGGGGAGCAGAGGTGGAGGAAGAAAGAAAGGAGTCTTGTAAAATATTTTGGAAGAAAAATATCCCAGGGACTCTGACTAATAATATCTATTTGTCTTGTGTGGTTTTGCTGGGAAGGCCATGTGGTTGCTCCGACTGCTCTACGGTTCATTTTTCACAATATCTGATCCGAGCAAGACAGAGAGCAAAGAAAAGACAGTGGGTTCTGGTGCAGAGGGCTAGGTGGGCTAGTTCTCTGGAGGTGTTGTGGTTAGGTGGAGGCTGGTTTGCAGGGAGCAGAGTAAGATGGAGGCCTCTGGAGTCACAGAGGTATCAGGTCTTTGGATGCTGTCTCTTGTGTGTGTGATGACAAGGATTAGTATAGGTTTTCTTCCATCCATCCATCTTCATCAGTAACAGTGACCAACGGCTATACAGTAACTAACAACCATAGATCTTTGTCAGAGGACAAGTACATACATGTGCTGTATATAGGCAGAGTCCTTATTTTATGGTTTCTTTTTAATTGTAATTTACCAATTATTTATTGTATTTAATCAGGTGATAAAACGGTGGTTCCTTAACTTCAGAAGCTCTGTACTTGGTGGAGGATTACATTGTTTTGTCAATAATTCTTTTAATACTTAAATTATAAATTATTAAATTTACATTTTACCAATGATTATTTTCCCCATGTGAACCTTTCTTTACCATAAAATCTTGCTTTATTATGAACAAGGCAAACACTGGGCCAAATATCTGAATATTTATTTATTATCATTCCATTAATTAGTGGCGCTTTGGCCCAGAGGCAATGTCTCTGTCATTGGTGTGGAACTCCAGGGTTCACCTCCTGGGCAGGTTCGAATCCCGGTTAGGTTACCTTCCAGTGGACTCACCACCCGCAGGAAGGTTTGGGGGGGTTGGCACGGTGCAGTGTGATTTGGGTGGCGACTGCTGCCCCCGCGACCCGGTAACAGATAAGCGGATGAAAATGGATGGATGGATGGATGGATTCCGTTAATTATTCACACTGGGGGGATTAAACATAGTAGTTTAAAGTAGTTTGTTGTAGTGTAGTGTTATGTTTAACTTGAATTTAAAAGTTTTTGTTTCTTTTCCTGTTTGTGACTTCACACTGATCATTTTTCTTTCTACCAACAGATGTTCTCAACTCTCAACCTATAGAAATATTACGGGATGCACTCTATGCTGTATATACAGTACAAGACCCTGATTTGTATCCCTTCCAAGCATATCCAGAATTAGTCTGCGTGTTGATGTTCTCACTCAGCCACCAGCTGTAGACGCCGTCTCCGTCACCTCATTCTGTCTGCATTCATCATGTGCCCGCCTGTCTGTTGGCCGGCCAGTCAGTCAGTCATTCGGTCGGTCGGTCAGCAGGCAGCTTGTTGACTGTTGCATGAATTGTTTTTCAAATTATTGCCTTTTCTCCGTAGATGGAGGGGGATTTATACTGGCTGAACTGCTGGCTTTTGTGGTTTCTTTCTTTAACATCACACAATGTCCTCAAGTTCTCAACCACGGGACATTTCAAAGAAGGAGATCTTCATAGTGGGTGATGATGTAGATGATGATAATAGGAATGATAATGTTGTCAGGGTTGGTGACTTCATCACACTGTGCCAGCCAGCAGAACAAAAGCGGGCTCTACACCCGCCCTGCTCTTGGCAGCAGAAAAAGGGAGAGAGCAAAGATTGATGTTTCTATTCAGCTTCAGTCTAAATCTACCTCTCGATCCACAATTTCAAATACTCCTGTGCTTGAGCTTTAGTAAGAAGGAAAAACAATTTTGATTTGTTCTGCAGACAATGTCTGTTACTGCCTGGGAAGGAAGCACTCCATCAGTTCATGCAGGATATCCAGTGATTTGGCTCCCCGCTTAAGATGTTTGACGCTGCTGAAAATCTATTGTTTCTCAAAGATGCCTGTGCAGAGCCTCTGTCTTCTTTCTTCACCCACTCTTTTCTCTTTCCTACAACTCGATCTGTTCTCTCACAGGACTCGGAGAGAAAGGGCTTCATGAACAAGCTCTATGCCATCCAGGACGTGTGCATCAGCGTGCAAAATGCACTGGATGAAGTGGCCTCCTATGGCGAGAGGATAAAGAAGTGAGTCGTAAGCCTGTTCCTCGGCACCCGGCCCTTTCTACTTCCACTGGTTTTACTGCAATAGCATTTTTTTCCCCCACTTACTCCTGCCAGCGTAGAAGAATGACTTGGTGAAACATTGCCAGCGTGACATTCAACTCTTAATCTCAAAGTATTTATTATGGATCCAAATTTTCAAACATCTGTAAGTGCAGGAAGAGATTATTTATCTTGGAAGTCTTTTGGTTTCCACCACTGACCAGCTTTGAGCAGTCTTAGGTTGCTATCACATTTATATCACTTATTACACTTATATCACTTATACAGTAACACATCTATTACACTTACATTAATTGTTGGCATGTTATTTTGCAGTATATCCTTTGTCTATTTACAGTCAATTTTTCTATTTTTTTCTTTTTTTTACAGCACATTTAACTGGACTGTGCCTTTTCTAAGCTGGCTGGCTATTTTGGCTCTCGGAGTGGCCACCACTATCATCTACTTCATCCCTCTACGATACATTGTATTAGCCTGGGGTGAGCTTTTATAAATTAAGTAAATTAAGGTTAAAGTATTTTATTATAAAAATTAAATCAAAACTTCTGTTACATTTTTTAACAAAGTCCTGCCCCTTACTAAAGCACATTCCTGTTCTCTTCAATACTGATGCTCATACAGCTTTAGGATGGATTCCAGAATATATGCAATTAAAGGAAGACTATTTGAAAGCACAAGAAACAAAAACTGAAAACTCTTTGAACTTATAGTGTCACTAGTTAGACAATATTTGAATAAAGCTTGAAAGCTAAAAAAATAATAAAATTTAACTCTGTACTGTATAGATAACACAGCCAGTTGAACAGAAAGTGAGCAAAGCTTTTGCATCAATCATGTTTTTCTATTGAAAAGTAAAAAGTAAAAACAGTGAACACATTCTTCTTCTCAATAAATAAATTAATGTTTCCATGTTTTAATGAAGAAATTAGCATACTGCCTCTGTTTGCTGCCCTGTTCTA
>NW_007585172.1:1962-5922 GCF_000523025.1 Cynoglossus semilaevis | reverse complement strand
AGACTGATTTTTTAGGACTTTTCTATGTCAACATAATCACTAGGCACATCACTGACTAACCACTGACTAATCACTGCATATGGACAGTGAAGAAACTAAATTAAAAAACATAAAAAAAACAAAACAATTTTTATTTTTTTGGCTTAAGTTACAGTGATTTTATTGTTTAGTTCAGTTTTGAAATGTAAGTTTGGGGCAGTGATGAAATGAAAGCTGAATGTGTGTCTTGTCCACCTCTCTGTCCTTGACATTTCTCTCTATCCTACTGTTTATCTGTCCAGGTGTGAATAAATTCACCAAAAAGCTGAGAGACCCCTACACCATCGATAACAATGAGCTGCTAGACTTTCTGTCCAGAGTGCCCTCAGATGTACAAGTGGTGCGTAAACTTCTGACTTTATCTTTGCCATGTTTTTATCTATTTTGACATCACATTTGCTGGTTCCAGACGAGGACATTGCTAACCAATGTCTTTTTAGAATCATTTCATCTCTCTTTTTCTTACCCTTCCCCTTCTTTTGTCTACTCAGCGGTTGGTTCTGTTCAGCTCGTTATTTGTTTTTATCTGTTTATAAACAATTGTATGCAATGAAATCCAAAATGTCGCATCCACATATCCCTTCTGCTTCCAATTCATTTTCCATGTGTGAACTGTGTAATATAATAAGGTTAAGTGAGTTAACTGCCTGGCATATATTTAGGCTAATTGTGTGTGTACACACACACATAGGCTGGTTGGCTGGTTGGCTGGTGCTGGTAATTTAAACAGAGTGTAAACCAACATTTAACCAGCCCCATGGGGTTTTGCTTTTACTCTAACTATAAGAACCGATTAACTGTCTGAAGACTACAAGTGCTGATTGAAAATATGTGCGTGTGTCTGTGTGTGCATATGTGTGTGATGTGACGTGCTGCGCTGATCAGGACAAAGTGCAGTTTAAACTGCAATTAAGCAGCAGCTTGTGAAAAGACTGATTTTTTAGGACTTTTCTATGTCAACATAATCACTAGGCACATCACTGACTAACCACTGACTAATCACTGCATATGGACAGTGAAGAAACTAAATTAAAAAACATAAAAAAAACAAAACAATTTTTATTTTTTTGGCTTAAGTTACAGTGATTTTATTGTTTAGTTCAGTTTTGAAATGTAAGTTTGGGGCAGTGATGAAATGAAAGCTGAATGTGTGTCTTGTCCACCTCTCTGTCCTTGACATTTCTCTCTATCCTACTGTTTATCTGTCCAGGTGTGAATAAATTCACCAAAAAGCTGAGAGACCCCTACACCATCGATAACAATGAGCTGCTAGACTTTCTGTCCAGAGTGCCCTCAGATGTACAAGTGGTGCGTAAACTTCTGACTTTATCTTTGCCATGTTTTTATCTATTTTGACATCACATTTGCTGGTTCCAGACGAGGACATTGCTAACCAATGTCTTTTTAGAATCATTTCATCTCTCTTTTTCTTACCCTTCCCCTTCTTTTGTCTACTCAGCGGTTGGTTCTGTTCAGCTCGTTATTTGTTTTTATCTGTTTATAAACAATTGTATGCAATGAAATCCAAAATGTCGCATCCACATATCCCTTCTGCTTCCAATTCATTTTCCATGTGTGAACTGTGTAATATAATAAGGTTAAGTGAGTTAACTGCCTGGCATATATTTAGGCTAATTGTGTGTGTACACACACACATAGGCTGGTTGGCTGGTTGGCTGGTGCTGGTAATTTAAACAGAGTGTAAACCAACATTTAACCAGCCCCATGGGGTTTTGCTTTTACTCTAACTATAAGAACCGATTAACTGTCTGAAGACTACAAGTGCTGATTGAAAATATGTGCGTGTGTCTGTGTGTGCATATGTGTGTGATGTGACGTGCTGCGCTGATCAGGACAAAGTGCAGTTTAAACTGCAATTAAGCAGCAGCTTGTGAAAGTCATAGTGTTATCCAGCACTGATGGTGTTCGCTGTCACCACGAGCCCTGCTGTGCTCACACCAATCTCAGAACGCACATACACACACAGGCAGACTGGAGCTGTACGACCCAGGGCCACATCAGTGTTAACACACTTTCTCTTTGATCGCTCGATGCCTGCAACTTCTTTCATCTTTACAGGGTCATAATCCTTGCTCCTCTACACACCACTGCCAGCTCCTCATGTTTTACCCCCCTCGTTCTGCCCCATGCAGTTTTTACAGTTTCAGGGTCCTGTTGGAGCAGTAGGCACAAGGCAGGTAGCCACTGGCTTAAATGAGCCCAAGCTGTCCCCTCTGGTAGAGTGCAGCCACCTTACACACCTGGAGCCTGGAGGAACAGAGTGCTGCAGAGGCCCAGGCCCGGCAGGTACCAGGTCTTTACAAGGCCCCTAATGAGGGCCTGCTGGCGAGGGGAAGTGGGGGCAGACATGCTGCTCTGTTCTGGTGCCCATTCAGTTGGAGTAGTGCCTACTGTATAAGTAAGACTTTAAGTGCTACTGTAACAGTTATTGCTGCAGCTGGTGGAATGGTAATTGTTGGCAGGTTTTACTGACAGTTTGGGGGCTTGCTGAGGAGTGTGGGTGACAGACCAGGGGAGAGGGTTAAGAATAGGCATTTGTCAGGAAAGGCAAAGATTGAAACATGAGAAACAGGGTGTGAAAATGAGGAGAAAAAAAGTGTAAGTTGAGTTGATTGATTGATTGGAGATGGCTATTAATGGCAGGGTAGACTTATTTGTGTCAATAAAATAATCAAAATGTAGATGTAGTGCTAGGGAAGCTGAAAAAGGCTGTGCTAATCATCGTCTCATTAAGTCTCAGGGTTAGTTTTTTTATTCTGCTGTCATCTGCTAAAAACAGACCACAACCTTCTGATCTACACTGCGTCCTGTCACTGCTTCCGGTGGTGGGTTCACTTCATTGCCTGCCCTGCATTGCTGGGTCAAAGCTGTCTACGGGGATTAAGCCCCTGAAGCTCTGGGACATTGCAGACGGGTGTTGGGGTCCAAATGGAGCATCCCCTGAAGGGCATGTGTCCACGGCACCCACTGGCATTATTGCAGGGCCCTGACTGTGGCTGACACCATAGTTGACTAATGAAGTGCTATTTCAGGGCACAGGTGTGACCCAACATACACTGCAGCACACACACGCACACACTCTCCCAGCTCTGGTGCACATTAGGCCGTTTGGGGGTGTGTCAGCGTAGTGTTCCGCATCATTTGTAGGTGCTGCAGTGGAACTAGGTCTGATGAGGTTCTAATGACTTTATATACAAAGGGCAACCGTACTGTACTACAGTCCATCACCACATGCAGTATGAACCTGTACATAGACCTGGTTTTTCATCATTCAGTGCTGTTTTTAAAATCAAGTTACACAAAAAGAATGTACATTATGCAGCTTTAGTATTTATTTCTTATAATTAATACTTCTCACTTGATAACAGAAAATCATTTTCCCGTCACAAATACTTAACATGGCCAAGTTTATTATTATTGGTTGTTTTCCTGTAGAACAGGGGTAACCATATATATTTGTCAAAGGGCCAACATTGTTTTGGACACTTTGATGGCCAGAGACTCAAATAAAATGAAATAAAAATCATGTTGACATCTGACATTATTAATTGATGTTTATTTTAGAAACCATATTTTAGTCCCCATGGACTATGTTGTTTGCAGATGACATTGTGATCTGTAGTGAGAGTAGGCAGTAGCTAGAAGAGAACCTAGAGAGGTGGAGGTTTGCACTAGAAAGAAGAGGAATGAAGGTCAGTCGTAGCAAGACAGAGTACATGTGTGTAAACGAAAGGCAGAACAGTGAAATAGTGAGGTTACAAGGAGCAGAGGTGGTGAAGGTGCAGGAGTTTGGTACTTAGGATCAACTGTTCAGAGCAGAGGAGACTGTGGAAGAGAGGTGAAGAATAGAGTACAGGCAGGATGGAACAGCTGGAGAAAAGTGTCAGGAGTGATCTGTGA
>NW_007585172.1:0-1764 GCF_000523025.1 Cynoglossus semilaevis | reverse complement strand
CTAGAGAAGCCAGATTGAGATGGTTTGGACATGTGCAGAGGAGGGACAGTGGATACATTGGTAGAAGAATGTTAGAGATGGAGCTACTAGGTAGGAGACAAAGAGGAAGACCAAAGAGCAGATATATGGATGTAGTGAGGGAGGACATGCAGATTGTTGGAGTCAAAGTAGAAGATGCAGAGAACAGGGAGAGATGGAAATCAATGATTCACTGTGGCAACCCCTGAAAACAGGGACAAAGCCGAAAGAAAAAGAAGAAAGAAGAAGTTTATTTTAGAAACCAGTCGTAGGATTGGATTGTTCAATTTGCTAGATTTGGCCCATGTGCTCCAAGTTTATGATCACTGCTGAACATTTGCCTGATGTTTAAATGCTTGTTTTGTTGAACACTCTACGTAATACTAATATTACCTCTACCTTAGAGGTATCAATCCAGCACATTCAGCAGAAACGAAACAAAAAACAAGCATTTGCAGTCACTTCTACTGCAGCTTTTTTGCAGACTGTGTTGAAGACTTCCAAAAATAACAAGATTATTAAAAAGGGTAAAGTGATGCTTTAGAATTATTTTATTTCACAATGTATGTAATGAGTGTCTTACCATTTTCAGAATTGTTGTTTGTGCTCAAGTAAAACCAAGGCTGACCTTGGGCCCTTCATTCAATGGCAAACACAGATAAACATCTCTAGAGGAGCAACAGGCAGAGCCACCTCTTTTTTAACTATGTGGACATTTTACTTAAATTATAATATCCCTCTGTGAACAGCAATATAAGGGTAGACACAGTGTGTAAAGCATCTGCGAGCCCAAAAAAAGGAGTCACAGTCCCAGAGTCTCTAGTATGTGGTTTCGGATCCTCGTCCAGTGTAAGCTATCGTCGTGGCAATTATCAAGGAATCCTTCATGTCCTCTAAAACGAGGCCAAGCTGAGCACCTTTATAGTGCTAAGTGTTCCCCACTTGGCGTTTGGAAGGTGTCAGCGCAATAGTATATTTTACGACGCCATTAGCCATGTGAGCTACGGAGTGCATAAATAGGGCCAAGGCAATTAGCATGCCAAGTGGCCCTTTATGATTGGTATAAAGGAGCTGAATGAAGCCCCCAGTACAAAAATAAGCATGAATTCCAATTTAGTGTCTAATGAACAGCAGGGAGTTGAGTTAATATTTTTAGACAACATTTATGTTGGGGATGAAACCTCACCGGACACACAAAGGTCAAAGGCAGCATGGTTAAAAGGGTGAAACATTGCCAGATGCCATTACTCACATCTACCAGAGGTGTCTCTCTCCTTCGCTTTGTCCTTGTCTGACTTTTGTGACAAATTTAAACATTTCATCTCAACTGGCCAATTAGTCACTATTCAATATGTGGCAGGCCACAGCAGGTAATGGAAAAACTTTCCATAGTTTGGGGTTTTTTTTCTTCTGCATTTGGCATGCTGACATTTGTCATCTTGACATGCTTTTTACTATCCTAAGAGCAAGAATTAGTGCTGAATCCTCTGGAAAACCACTGTCTGAACTGAACACCACAGTTTTTCTGGAGAAACATTTAATAACCCTCATGCTCCGCGCGGTGCCACGCGAGATGAAACCTGCTGAAATTTTTGTTCCCGGTATCATTAAATCGTAGTCACCTGTGCCTTTTTTCACTTCATTTATTTACTCTCTTATTTGTCTCTTTGCCTTATTGTCACCCACCTTGGTTGACACTGTCTCTTTGCCCACACCAGCATCATCAAAACACTGTCATGTGTTGAA
>NW_007585171.1:29156-30517 GCF_000523025.1 Cynoglossus semilaevis | reverse complement strand
GATGGGCTCCAGGGATTTAAGACCTGTAGTCTGTGCTACGTGATGGGCCACGACGGGTATCGTTTTCAACCTGCGTACCGTTTTTTTACAGTAGTATCAGGTCGCTGGATGTGTTTGAATGAAGTATCCTTAGATCGAATCCCATCCAGAATATTCTACATGGTCAGGATTCCTATCGCTAAGCCACGACATTAGCTGCCTGATCAGTCTATCAGTAGCTAAAGATAAATCAATAATCGTACATGTGTGAAGGCATCTCTTCTTTGAAGGTCTCTTAATTTTTACGTGTATATTTCCGACAGGACTGACCATTGCAATCATTCTGATGGCCACCGTGGTGACCACCATCACTGGTCTGTCCACCTCCGCTATAGCAACCAACGGATTCGTACGAGGAGGTAGGAGTGAAGCGGTATTTGAAATATTTTACTGGAGAACAATGAAAAAACTGCATAGAAAAGTAATTTATACTTTTACAGGAGATCAAAAAACTTGATTGCACCCCTAGTGGCTAGTACTTTATGTCACAGTTCTTACTACTTTTAAAGGTTCCTATAAAACATTGTTTCCTAAAGACTGGGTCGCGACCCTCAAGTGGGTCGCAAGAGAAATATTTTTGGGGGGTCGTCTCGCATCATGTTTCTCAAGAGTTTACGAATAATGTCTATTGACTTGGATCGCGAAGTTTTCTGACTTTTAAAATATGGGTCCCCAGAATATGCTGTTCTGCTATAAATGTGACCTTTGACCTCTAAACTTAGTCAACTGACCCAGAAAGTGTCCAATTACGAGTGGGAAACTCCAGAGAAGGTTTTATCTGGTCTTCAAATGAGAAAGTATTTCACGATTTACAGCCTGTTCCGGGTCTGTCCAGGGGGCGCTTACTACCTGATCTCCAGGAGTCTGGGACCAGAGTTTGGGGGCTCCATCGGTCTGATCTTTGCCTTTGCCAACGCCGTGGCTGTGGCCATGTACGTCGTAGGCTTCGCCGAGACGGTTGTGGAAATGCTGAATGTAAGACTGTCCATCCTCTGAACTGTCCACCAGGGAGACGCCAACTCCAGTACTGATCTCAGTTCTTTCTGGTTTATTGATCGCAGGATGTCGACGCCCTGATGACTGACGAACTAAATGACATCAGAATCGTCGGGACTCTGACCGTCATCCTGCTGTTGGGCATCTCCGTGGCTGGGATGGAGTGGGAAGCAAAGGTGTTAAAAAACAATGGTCTAAAATTTTTTTTTCCGCCTCTGTATTACAAATATAAAGCGTATATCGTTCGTTCACAGCGAAAGATTTGTTCATAGCAAAAGATTCGTTCACAGCGAAAGATTAGTTCACAGCAAAAGATTCGTTCACAG
>NW_007585171.1:9697-10603 GCF_000523025.1 Cynoglossus semilaevis | reverse complement strand
TTCAACAGGTCGCTTTGCCGCCCAGTTATCTGATTATAATCGGTTGTCTCAGCCTGGTCCATGGCTGATGCAGCCTCAAAGTCTTGACACTGCACTCAAAAATGTATCTTTTTTTTTTTTTAAATATCAGGATCCTTTCGAAGACGGTTTGGCGAATGGGGAAGAGCCGTTTGCCGTGGAGGAAGCTGCAGCAAAGGAGGCCAAGGGAGGAACTGTCAAGTTTGGCTGGGTGAAAGGAGTCCTGGTCAGTGCGATGGTCCAGTGTCTCGATGGTTAAGTGGAGTGTTGACCAGTAAAGACATCCATCTGTTGTAACCCGGATTTTCGTAACCTTTTGTGCTTCTCATTGTTGAAGATTCGCTGCATGCTGAACATCTGGGGCGTGATGCTCTTCATCCGGATGTCTTGGATTGTTGGACAGGCCGGAATTGGTACGTACGTGTTCATCGAAGGTAAAGCTGGACTTTAAGGATGGGCTCCAGGGATTTAAGACCTGTAGTCTGTGCTACGTGATGGGCCACGACGGGTATCGTTTTCAACCTGCGTACCGTTTTTTTACAGTAGTATCAGGTCGCTGGATGTGTTTGAATGAAGTATCCTTAGATCGAATCCCATCCAGAATATTCTACATGGTCAGGATTCCTATCGCTAAGCCACGACATTAGCTGCCTGATCAGTCTATCAGTAGCTAAAGATAAATCAATAATCGTACATGTGTGAAGGCATCTCTTCTTTGAAGGTCTCTTAATTTTTACGTGTATATTTCCGACAGGACTGACCATTGCAATCATTCTGATGGCCACCGTGGTGACCACCATCACTGGTCTGTCCACCTCCGCTATAGCAACCAACGGATTCGTACGAGGAGGTAGGAGTGAAGCGGTATTTGAAATATTTTACTGGAGA
>NW_007585171.1:4706-8951 GCF_000523025.1 Cynoglossus semilaevis | reverse complement strand
GTTCACAGCGAAAGATTCGTTCACAGCGAAAGATCAGTTCACAGCGAAAGATTCGTTCACAGCGAAAGATTTGTTCATAGCGAAAGATTTGTTCACAGCAAAAGATTAGTTCACAGCGAAAGATTCGTTCACAGCGAAAGATTTGTTCATAGCGAAAGATTTGTTCACAGCAAAAGATTAGTTCACAGCGAAAGATTCGTTCACAGCGAAAAATTAGTTCACAGCGAAAGATTTGTTCACAGCGAAAGATTCGTTCGTAGTGAAAGATTAGTTTGCAGTGAGTGATTCGTGAGTTCAATATGAACAAATATTTCATATGACTCGAGAGTCACGAGTCACAAATCTTTCATATGACTCGGGAGTCACGAGTCATATGAAAGATTTGTTCATTTTGAACGAATCACTTGCGAACGACACATCACTAATCTGTACTACGAGTAGAACTGTAGATGCAACTTTATTTTATTTTGCCAAGATGACCTACGTCAAAGACTCGATATTCTCGTTGAAATTCTTTAACTTCCTTCTATCCGTCTATTCATCAGGCTCAAATTGTCCTTTTGATCATCCTGCTTGGAGCCATCGCTAACTATTTTATCGGGACATTCATGCCAACAAAAAACAAAGAACCCAAAGGATTTTTTGGCTACAAAAGTAAGTCCGCAGCTTTTCCTTCCCAATTTTGTTTTTGTTTTATTTTGAGTTGTTGCCTGCGTTAAAGTCAACATCGAACTTTCTCACTTGCAGCCGCGATCTTCATCGAGAACCTCAGTCCGGACTTTAGGGACGAGGAGACATTTTTCTCTGTCTTTGCCATCTTCTTCCCAGCAGCCACTGGGATTTTGGCCGGGGCTAACATCTCCGGAGACCTCACGGTAAGTTTGTCTTTTCATGAGAGAATTTGTTGATAAGTTTTGTTGCCCCCTGCTGTTTCTTCAGTAGTTCCGATGATTTCAGTCCCAGGAAATGAAGCCATTTAAAAAATACGGCTGCCATTTTCATTTGGAATGAATATAGCCTATAGCCTGTGCTAACAGTCTATGATGTCATCCCTCCAGCTGCTTCAGTCGGACATCCTAAAATTTTCCAACCTTTTCTTCTTCTAAAACATTTTCTTTTTCAATGTCAGGACCCTCAGTCTGCAATCCCTAAAGGAACCCTGTTGGCCATCCTCATAACGGGAGTCACATACGTGGCTGTTGCCATCTCAACAGGTTAATGTTCTATACTAGCATTAACGCTAGCTGCATTCAAGTTAGCAACATTCAAGCCCTGCTCTCTGTCGTCAGGATCCTGCATCGTAAGGGACGCAACCGGAGACCACAACGACACGGTCATCGACACGGTCAACTGCACCGACGCCGTCTGCACTCTGGGATACGACTTCTCCATCTGCAAGGAGGGCGGGTGTCAGTACGGCCTGATGAACAACTTCCAGGTGACTGACACGCCGACTGGTCCAACCGACGAGTTAGGGCTAGCGACGTTTACGTCTCTGGTAACTACTGGAGCCACCGCATACGTCGTGGTTGTACGTAGTCAAGCGACCGAAAAGGGAAATTTTAATTCCGTGGGTGTTTTTTTCTTTGCCTCATCAGAATGTCGAAGAACGTGCGTCGCGTACTACGGTGTGACGCTAACTCGAAAGCCCACAATCGCCGGTGGTGACGTCACATCAGAACACAACACAGTCGTCGGCATACGTCAAAACAACCACGAGTAACGAGAATATTTATAAAGAATATTTATACTATATTTGTACATATACATATATATACAAATATATATTTATATTATACTTTTTAGCCATTATTATATTGGAATTATGAAAAATTTGGAAGAAGTACAAATCTGTCACGGACTCTGAGTGTAAATCAAAAGATGGACAAGGGTGTGTGTGTGTGTGTGTGTGTGCGTGTGTGTGTGTAACAGTGATAATGGTGACTGTTGTTTTGAATCACAAGGTTTTCTCTGGCCGGAGACAAAGCTGAATGAGAGCATTGACAACATCCATTTACACACACATAAGACACACATACACACACACACACGCATGTGTAGACGTTCGAACAGACAAAGTCTTGTTCGTTCCCACTGACACTTGCTGTTCTTTTCTTTTTTATTGGCCACGTTTTGTTGCTTTTAACTCGAAAGTTCACTCCGAATTAATGACGCTAACTTCGGTTTTTCTTGGTCTCTGAGGTGAGAGCGAGAGAGCCATTCAAACCGATCCATTTGTGTAACAAAACCATGGCTCCGTCCGAGTCTGTCATCGTCATCAGAAGTCAACAGGAAGTCCCTCAGATTAACAAAGACGTCGCCTTAATCTCCGATGACTAAGACTAGGATTAGATTATTAATCTGCGTGTCGACGAAAGGAAGGTTGAACAACGTTTGTTTTCATGTTCTTCTAGGTGATGAGTCTGGTGTCGGCCTTCGGTCCTTTAATCACAGCCGGGATTTTTTCCGCCACCCTGTCCTCGGCTCTGGCCTCATTGGTCAGTGCCCCCAAGGTCTTCCAGGTCAGAACCCAGAAATCGAACGGTTGATAATGACACGAACGACCGTCAACTGACTCGTTGACTGACCTCCACGTTGTCGCTCCGTAGGCTCTGTGTGAAGACAACATCTATCCAGGACTGGGAGTTTTCGCAAAGGGTTACGGGAAGAACAACGAGCCTCTCCGGGGTTACGTCCTGACCTTCTGCATCGGCCTGGCATTCATCCTCATCGGTAGGCTAGGGTATGATTGAGTTCAACTTTCGTTTCGACATGATCTCGTCTTGTAAATTTTGCTTGAAATTTTTTTTTCCCGATCTCTGTGTTACCGTCTTGATAGCTGAGCTGAACATCATCGCTCCCATCATCTCCAACTTCTTCCTGGCCTCCTACGCTCTCATCAACTTTTCGGTCTTCCATGCTTCCCTCGCCAACTCTCCAGGTAAACTGAACTGTACTGTCACGACATGGGGCAACGCTACGATATATTGAGATATACTGCGATACTATCGTTAGTAAAAATTTAATACAATGCTGTCAAATATCGATATGATATCGTCATGTATCGATATTTGTATACAACGCGTATTGTTTATTGAAGAATTACTTTTTCATTCTGTGATTAAATTTTAAATTGTCCACTCCCACCACAGGGTGGCGCCCCAGCTTCAAGTATTACAACATGTGGGTGTCTCTTGCCGGAGCGGTCCTGTGCTGCGTGGTGATGTTTGTCATCAACTGGTGGGCGGCTCTGGTGACTCTGCTCATCGTTCTGGCTCTCTACGTCTACGTCAGCTACAAGAAACCCGGTGAGGACGTAGTGGCGTCGCATTTCTACTTTCGACGACTTTGTACATGATCCCCCGAACGCTGTAGAACGTGAACGGTGTTGTTGTTTGCAGATGTGAACTGGGGTTCGTCGACTCAGGCGCTGATGTACAACCAGGCTCTGATTCACAGTCTGAATCTGACTGCGGTCGAGGACCACGTGAAAAACTTCAGGTCAGTCTGTTTTTGTAGTCGTGGGGGGGCAGTTGTCAGTGTGTCAACGGGTGAAGCTGATTTAGACCTGGTTATTTACATATAGATGGCGCTATAAACAAATAATGTTTTTATTTTTGACAGTTTGAACACGTGAAAATCATCACTCACTCGACAAGGGACAGAAAAAAGCTCCGGTGTCATTTTCAAAAGTGCCGTCAATAATAAAAAAAATTGTTTGTCCAATCATCATGCAGCAGAAGCCTGCTGAAAAAATCTTGCTATTTTTCGATCCGGGTCGCGGAACCAGTTGAACGATTTGGCCGTTCTTCGTTCGTAAGCACGACACCAATTTGGAGAATTTCTTCTCCCTGTAGTCACAGCACCAAAATTGAAGAAATCGCCTCGTAGGTTAGGGTTAGGCAGGGAATGAAACCGCCGGTAGACGGGCGATTCGGTAGACGGTTTAATAACAAAACGCCAAAACAAACAGGTCCAACGAGCAAAATGAAACGAAGACTAAAGAAAATCTCATACAACAGTTACCAGTACGCAAAGTCAAGAATAACCGTAATGTGCATTTTTATACCTGTAGGGGGAGTGGTTTTCGGCTTCCCAGGTGTGTGTTTAAATGTCATAGGCCAATGGAAGAGAGAGGTTAGGCCTCTTGTGGCCAATCATATTATTGTTATTGTATCATGGTTGTGCCTGCAGTCACCACTATGTGGCGCTGCTGCTCCATGATTCAGCAGTGTTGGAGGACAT
>NW_007585171.1:0-4156 GCF_000523025.1 Cynoglossus semilaevis | reverse complement strand
GACCGAACTACAAGGAGTTTTTCCAGGATCACGCTCGCTGTCAGCGCTGGCTCAACGCGAAGCGAATCAAGGCCTTCTACACCCCCGTGTTCTCCGACAACCTCAGACACGGAACGCAGCTCCTACTGCAGGTACGAACGATCTGAATGGGTGTTAAAGTGCTCAAGATTTTTCCGATTTGTTTAAACCGGATCTTGTTTCTCAGGCCGTTGGTTTGGGACGACTGAAGCCGAACACGTTGGTGATGGGTTTCAAGAACAACTGGAGGGAAGGCGACATGAGAGACTTGGAGATCTACATCAACACCATACAGTAAGGGTGGACGCATAGACTACGCGTGAACGTAGACCGTTGTACGGTTACACGTAAACAGCTACTGTCAAAGTTTGTCAAGACTTCAAATGTGTTTTTAAACACTATAAATATTTTATATCATCTTGTCATTTTTTTTACTTTTTTCTGACGACCCATATTTTAAAAGTCACGAACCTTTGCGACCCAAGTCAATAGACATTATTCGTAAACTCCTGGGGAACATGATGCGAGACGACCCAAAACAAACCAAAAAACACTCGCGACCCACGTGAGGGTTGCGACACAGTCTTTGCGAAACAACGGCCCAGATTTTCAAGGTTATACAAACAAAAGAATAAAGAAAATATTCTGTTGTGTTGTCGACTGATTTATCGCAATCAGTCATGAATAAAAGCGGTTACAAATTATCACGATTAATCGCGGGGACAACTAACAGCTAACCTGGGACACTCTGACAACCCTAATAAAATTATGTAATTTGCCTACAGACTATGCTAAATGATAGGATTTTTTTTAGCTTCATTCATTTTAAATACTTTTATGATATCTTTTAGAAAATTTAACGAAAGGGGCGTTAGCTTGTAGGACAGTAACATCAACACTACTATCAATTCACGCAGCTCCGTTAATGAACATTAAACAGATTTTTATACTCGCATCTTTGTCGTGTCAATGTTGGGTTTTGAGAGTTAGCTTCTCTCGTGACTTGTAACATATAAATGATTACAGGTTTGTTTGCTTGTTTTCTGTCGCAGTGACGCCTTCGACCTGCATTTCGGAGTCGTCCTCCTCCGTCTGCCGGAGGGACTGGACATTTCTCACATCCAGGGACAAGGTGCGTTGCACAACTGCACCTGTATGTCCAGCAGGTACCGCAGCATATTCACACACACTCTCTCACGTTTGTACCATCAGATGAGCTGCTGCTGTCCAATGAGAAGCCACCAGCCAGCAACAATAACCAGGTGGTGATATCAGTCAGTGAAGCCAAAGACTCAGACTCGGACTCCTGTCCTTCAAAAACCACCAGCAACCAGAGCAGCCCCCTCATCATTAGAGGTAACTGTCGGGAAAAACTAGCACACCTTCTAAACATATGGGAGTTTTTTTTCACTGTCCAACCAAGTAGCACTACTGGCACTTAATTATATTTCTGACACACAGACACACACAGAGAGCAGGTAACAATACGTTAGTGACTTTCCTAAAACTAATAGGGAGTAGATTTGCCTGGCTAAACTGACAGGGAGCCCAAGTACCATCAGTGGTACACAGCCTGCAGGTTGAGAGCCTCTGACCTAAAGCATGGTCAATACTGCAACATACTCTGGAGTATGTGAAGATATTTAACCTTAAACAGCTTAATGGAGGAGCCTTTGACCAAAGCATTGCAGTGGTGTCCAGTCATTCAGTGCGGCTGCTTTAACAACCTTACCAATAGTTACACTGGTTCAATCCAGTAGTAACACCTTGGACTTTCAGTTGTCGTGACTGCAAGTGCTCCTTTTTGTCCTCGTGTGATCCATTTACTTGGGTCGTTTATGTCGGTCGATTAGTCTACCAGATTTATTTAGGTTCCAAAATAAAATAATCAATTTAAACATTTAAAGAGTGAAGTTTTGACCATTGATGTGAAAAAAAAACACGAGAAAAATGATCAAATACTTCAAAGATGTCGTTATAACTAATTAAAGACTCGTTTGTTTTTGATACGTTTTTTTGTCCGACCCCGTGTTATTCCCAGGTCTGACTCTGCTGATTCCGTACCTGCTGACCAACAGGAGTAAGTGGGGCGACTGCCGGATCCGGGTTTTTGTCGGCGGGAAGATCAACCGCATTGACCACGATCGCAGAGTGTGAGCGAACAGTTAACAGTGAAACTCAATCCGTCACGGAAACATTGAGACTTGAGGGAAAACAAAAATGGAACTAAAGTCTATTATTGTCATTGTTCTGTCGTCCATCAGGATGGCCACGCTGCTCAACAGATTCAGGATCGACTTCTCCGACATCAACGTCCTTGGAGACATCAACACCAAACCAAAGAAAGACAAGTACAAACCAGACAAGTACAAACCAGACCAGTTAGCGCTAGTTAGACACCTTAGGGGTCTGCACAGGTACTGCAGGGACTTTATAAAACTTTTGGTTAATTAGATGTATTTCCATTACCGGGTCGCGGGGGCAGCAGTCTCCACGACCGCCACCCAAATCACACTGCACCATACCAACCCCCCCTAAACCTCCCTGTGGGTGGTGAGTCCACTGGAAGGTACCAACCGCCCTAACCGGGATTCAAACTTGCCCAGGAGGTGAACCCTGGGGTTCCACACCAATGACAGCGACATTGCTTCTGGGCCAAAGCGCCACCTATAGATGTATTCCCCTCCTGTAATTTCCACAAATTCAAACACCCTCAAATACACGTCACTTTAAACTTTTAAATGAAGCTATCGTTGATTTGATCGTATTTCTGTCACGAACGTCTTTGTCTCATTTGTGCAGTAAGCGGATCTTCAAGGGACTGATCGAGCCGTACCGGCTGAAGGAGGACGACATGGAGCAGGAGGCTGCGGAGAGGCTGAAGGCCCAAGAGCCGTGGAGGATCACCGACAACGAACTGGAACTATACAAGGCCAAGGTCGGTGGAGGTTTTTTTTGTAGTGCCGCACTCTGCTTGTACTCAACCATTCTGTTTCCGTTCACGTTTGTGCTGCGTGTGATTTCCAGACCAGCCGTCAGATCAGACTGAACGAGCTGCTGAAGGAACACTGCAGCAACGCCAAGCTCATCGTCATGTAAGAGTCTCACATCCATCCTGTCTGCTTGTGTTTGTCTCCGCTAGGGCCTTTTTCAAAAAGTTTCATCCCACAAACTTTGGACATTAACAGTTAAAGTCTTGAGTTTTGGGAATGATTGGTTTACAGAAGTATGTTTTGTATAATGGCCTCACAGATGTAGATAAAGGTGTGTAAGGGGGACCGAGACTCACCCCGATCATCAATGGTGCCAGCGGTAAATGACGATAACGTCCTTCCTCCCTCTGTTGAAGGACCATGCCGTTGGCGAGGAAGGGAACGGTGTCCAGCGCTCTGTACATGTCCTGGTTGGAAACTCTGTCCAGAGACGTCCCACCCATGTTGCTGGTCCGAGGAAACCACCAGAGCGTCCTGACCTTTTACTCCTAACACACACACTGTCACGTACAAATGTTCACGATCAAACTTTTGTGTCTACGATGGAACCGCTGCTGTCAAAGTGCTTTTAGGCCAGTTTTATTTTAAAGTAAAAAAAATGTAAGTCAAAGTGTCATCAGTCAATGTAGACACTGTTGTTTTGTTTTCTCAGTAACAGGCTGTAATTTGTTTTTGTTTTTTGTTTTTTTAAAGATTGTGAAGAATTAAAAAAAAAGTATATAGTAAATATAATATAGTAAATTAATTTGGAATTATTTGCAAGAAAATATGATGAACAGCATCTAGAGTCAGTTGTGGGTATTTTTTTTCACCTCTGTTTCGGGATTATTGTTATTGGATTGCATTTCTAATACGTCTAATTCGTATGTGCATTTAATCTGTCTCTAATCTGTATTTATTTTATTTTTATCCTATTGTTTGAGGATATTTTTCTTCTCTGGTCATGGTTTGCTAAATATAAGATTTTAGAATAAAATGTGGAATAAAATTGCAATTGTTTATTCATGTTTTTTGGGGGGGGGTTTTGTCAAAATGTTAAAAAAAATTGAGAAGCGCATATATTTCGTGTCATCCCAAAATAGTCACAGGGAGAAAGTCAACATCCTTTATACCTTCATATATAATAGTGATGGGAAGACCGACTC
>NW_007585170.1:28771-31892 GCF_000523025.1 Cynoglossus semilaevis | reverse complement strand
GTGTGTGGGTGTCATTTGTTCCAGCTCCGGAATAATTAAAGTTGGATTATCTCAAGAGGCATGATGAAAGTTGAAATCATCAGACCATGCTTCTTTATGTTGAATTAGAGTGAGAACCCCCCCCCCATTAACATACCCTGATGATTCCTCCAGCTGTGTGCACTGTATCAGCCAGGGTCATCCATGTGAACCCCCCCAAGGACCGAAGACTTTCCTCACTGCAGGAATTTATTCGGAGTCACATCTCAGTCACATGTGCTCAACCTGAAACTATGCTAAAAGTAATACTGTCCTTCATATGTTAATAATTTTTCTACTGCAGAGTTACGGACATGAGATCACTCAATTCGAGGGCTCTTGTTGCAGATGAAAGTGATTATCTCATTTTGTTTATCTGGGGCAGTGGTGGCTTGGTGGTTAAGGAAGCGGACTTGGTCCAGAAGGCTTCAGGTCCGAGTCCACAAGCTGCCAAGTTACCACTGAGGTGCTCTGAGCATAGCACCATCCCCACACACTTAAAGCTGCCCACTTTTCACTTTGGTGATGAGTTAAACGCAGAGGTCACATTTGGTTGTGTGCTGTGGTGTGCTGTGTCACAATCACAAATAGTTCACTTTCCTACCTTCCTTGTTTAGTGTTACTCACATTACACATAGGTTGGGGCCCAATCATGGGCCACACAATCTATCACGTGGGCCTGTACTTGGTACCTAAAAGGGAGTCCAACAGGCCCTTAATGGATGGAATTTTCCATTACAGTACAAATAAGGGAATTACACAAAATGATAAGAATGTAGGTAATTAGCGTCCATGGTCCATCTCACTAGGATATTGTTCAGTGCCTTTTTGTCCTTTTTTACATGTGTTTTTTGTGACATGTTTACTGAATTCATTTTACAAAAAGGTAAATCTGGAAAATCAGGAAAACAAATTATCCTCCCTCACTTTACTTCAGGCCACAGTAACAGGCTTGAAAGACTGTTGAGCAGGAAATGGAGAAAGAAAAAACTCAAGGACCTTTTTTGACATTACAGTGTTATGTCATTGTGTGTGTGTGTGTGTGTGTGTGTGTGTGTGTGTGTGAATTCTAAGGAGTGCAGTACTTTCCAAAGAAATCACTTTACTATGTGAGGCACAGCACAATGGGTGCTTTTGTATTCTAAAGTTCTGCCTGCAATTTCAAATGTCTCGGTCAGAAGACATCCTTGGCACAAAACCACAGCTCCAGGTAGAGGGATACACACACAAGTTCACATATTCACTCACCTCTGGCAGCTGGAGAAGAATGGACAGATGGAGAGATTGACAGCACCGTCCAAACTGTTTATTGTTGTATTTTTGGGTGTTCTGTTTTTTACAGCTGTTTTTTAATGGTTGACCTTGGATGGACTTGCGACCTTTCCTGGCTGTAGCCCTGTCTTTGGCCATGTGTCGGGGGGATTAACTTTGGTTGCCTTCCATCGTCCACTGCAGGATATGCGTTAGAAATGAAGAAGGATGGATATCCTGTTATCTCACAGGTCCTTGGGCCTTTACAGCTACTCTGTTGTAGGTTGTACAGGTTTTGTCTTTAGTCTCAAATGTATTCATGGTGGTGATTTGCTAATTGACTTCTTAAATTCCTTATTTTACCTAATGTGTTAGTGACCAAAGTCTGGCATCTTCTACAAACTGCTTGTTCTTAATTCATGACATGGAGAAACCAAAGTAACACGTTAGGTTCAAAAACCACAAAATAATTTACAATTACTGATTTTTTTTTGGTCATTCTATTATCAATGCAACATTTCAAATGTATTGAACTAACACCAAGTAATGCCATATTTTATAATAAATCATCATCAATTTCATCAAATTACACAAGGTACAATAAGAGAAAATAAAAGTACACTTTCAAAATTTCCTCCAGTTTGTCGCCCCCTGCCAGTCATCTCTCAGCACCCCACAAGCGTAGCCCACCCCACATTTTCTGAAGCACTGCATTAGCTGCACTGTATTTTTTGTCAAAGTTTTACCTTTATTGAATATCTTCCAGCCAACAAAAATTGTAGAAACTTAAGTACCTGGAAAAGTTCACTAGAAACTAAGTGGTTCTGTTTAGAATGCATGTCTTCCCCCTAAAAGTGAAGTTAAGATTATGCAAATTCCCTTTTGGGGAAAAAAGGCTTAATTTACCCAAAATTTAAGGTCTAGACCATTTTTATTTACTTAAAAAAATAATGAAATGTTCAATTATCTGTGGCTGCACTAGGGTTAGGTGGGAAATAAAATTGTGAAGATAGAAATTTTGGTTAAAATTATATTCCAGCATCGTTTCTCTTTGCTCTTGGCCAAGCTATTTTCCTTACTAAGTAATAGTAACAAGTTCAAAGTAATAATTAGATTCTGAAGTCTACACCATTCCTACATTGTAGTGTATTTAAACTAAACACGAGTTGCTTCAATAGGATAAGGAACACTTGTCTTTGAAGCAACTGTTGTGTGGGCTAGACCAGATGTTTCTTGAGGTTCCTCACAGTTGACCTGAGACTGAGACGACAATAACACGTTTTACCTTATTTCAGTGGATAGTACTCCTAGAACAGGTTTGTTCAAGTGAATTTATGTGGGGAAAAGGGTTGAAGAAAAGGGTATGTGGGCTCCTAAACCCATTTCTAAAAGAAAAAAGCTGTCAGAATATGAGGAGAAGGATTAAAATAATTACATTTGTGGTAGGCTGGAGAAACTGGGCAAAGACAGAGAAACATCAGGGACAAATGAATGGAGTCCAGCTGGTGATTGTTGTAAAAAAAAAAAAAGAGGTTGAATGGTGGAATGAAAGAGCATCAGAGTTGATAAAATAAGAAATTGGAGGCTAGAGATGTAGATGTAGAAATAGATGATTTTAGAAGTACTGGGCCTAAGAGTGATGCAGAAGATATGAAAATACAGGCTGGTGGTCTGCCTGCTGGGCATTGCTGCCTGACGCACCTCCACCTCTTTTTATAAATTGACTATCTTACTGTAAGACACATCTTCAGTAGTGGACCTTGGGGTCATCGAGTGTTTCGGCCATTATCACTAGACACTCTCCCCCTAGGAAGGCCCCGCTGGGGTTGATCATGCCCCAGGGTGTGTCTTG
>NW_007585170.1:20157-27659 GCF_000523025.1 Cynoglossus semilaevis | reverse complement strand
ACGAGTATGAAGACTCGTTAAACAAACCCAAGTATATTGTGGATTGAGCTAGGGCGTAACAACACAAAGAGAAACTTACCACAACCTGCTGCTCTGTCTTCACATGGTGTCACGTCAAGACAGGTCCCCGGGGAACGTGGCCCTTATGTATGGTTCTGGAGGACAGTAGTAAGTGGGAAGTGGGAGTAGGGGAGTTTGTGTGGGGTTCTGTAAATATGTTCATGTTCATATATTCATGTGTATGTATTTGTGGTGTTTATTAATGGTATATGGGTTTGCAACTAGGTGTTTATATTGTATATATTGTATTTATGTAAATATTTATGGTTTATTAAGATATGTGTAAATATGTAAAAACACCACTCAATGGTTTGAGCCAATCAGTCATGTGATTAAGGGGAAAGGGATAAAAGGGACGGAGAAATGTTTGTTGGGAATGGAGTTGTGGAGTTTGTATTGGAAGTAGATTGGAGTATTGGATTGTGAGGATTATTATCATTTTTATCATCATCATCAGTATTGTTGTTGTTGTTGTTGTGGTTGTTGTAAAGTGGTTGATTTTGTATGTGTGGAATAAACACACATACAGTACCACCTGGAGAATCATTCTCTTGAGTTTTGCCTCCGGACCGCTCAGGCAAACTGACACCCCAACTCACCTCTTTCCTCCTGAGCCACAGCCAAAAGCTGCCCTTCTCTGCCTCTTCTGCCAGTTCCCTCATGGCTTTCCTGTGCCCTGCTCCTGTGCATCCCATGCATCCCAAGCATCCCCAGGGGAGAGAGAGTGGTGATTGGACTTTAATGGCCATGTAGGGACTTTAATGGCCATGTAGGGGAAGGGAACAGAGGTGATGAGGCAGGTTTGGCATTAGGGAGAGAAACCTAGAAGGACAGGCAGTGGTAGAGTTTGCAAAGAGAATGGAAATGGCTGTGGTAAACACCTATTTCCAAAAGAAAGAGGAACACAGGGTTACGTACAAGAGTGGAGGCAAGTCCACACAGATAAATTATACTCCATGTAGAAGAGGTAATCTGAGGGAGACGGTGGTGGCAGGTGAGAGTGTAGGCAAACAACATCGGATGATAGTGTGCAAAATGATGATGGAGGTGAAAAAAAGGAAGAGAGTGATGACAGACCAGAAGATCAAGTGGTGGAAATTAAGGAAAGAGAAATGTTGTGAAGACTTCACAAAGGAAGTAGGGGCAGTTCAGGGCCGTATTGAGAACTTCCTAGATGATTGGGAGATTACAGCTGCAGTGATTAGGGATACAGGTAGGAAAGTGCTAGGTCTATCCTCTGGGGAGAGTAAGGAGGACAAAGACACCTGGTGGTGGAATGATGAGGTCCAACAGAGTGTGTATAGATTGGCAAGACAGAGAAATCAAGTTGGTAAGGATGTGCAGCAGATGAGATTGATTAAGGACAGAGATCGGAATCTAATCACAAGTGAGGAAAGTGTGCTGAGAAGATGGAAGGAATACTTTGAGGAGTTGTTGAAAGAGGAACGTGAAAGGGAACGTAGAAATGAGGAACAGAGACTATTAGGAAGAAGATAGATCAGATCAGAAAGGATGAAGTTAGAAAAGCCCTGAAGAGGATGAAGTATGGAAAGTCAGTTGGTCCTGATGACTTACCAGTGGAAGTATGGAAGTGCTGAGGAGAAGTGGCAGTAGATTTCCTGACTAGGTTGTTTAACAGAATATTAAAGACGGACAAGACGCCTGATGAGTGGAGGAAAAGTGTTCTGGTGCCAATTCATAAGAAGGGTGTTGAGTAGAGTTATAACAACTACAGAGGGATAAAGTTGATAAGTCATACAATGAAGATATGGGAAAGAGCTGTTGAAGCCAGGTTGAGGCAGGAAGTGGAGATTTGTGAACAACAGTATGGTTTTATGCCTAGGAAAGGTACAACAGATGCAATATTTGCCTTGAGGATGCTGATGGAGAAGTACAGAGAAGGTTAGAAGGAGCTACATTATGTATTGTAAGAAAAGGCATATGACAAAGTGCCAAGGGAGGAATTGTGGTTTTGTATGAGGAAGTCAGGAGTGGCAGTGAAGTATGTTAGTTTGGTGCAGGACATGTATGAGAATAGTACAACAGTGGTGAGGTGTGCTGTTGGAAGGACAGATGACTTCAAGGTGGAGGTGGGACTACATCAAGGATTGGCCCTGAGCCCCTTTTTGTTTGTTTTGGTGATGTACAGATTGACAGGTGAAGTCAGACAGGAGTCCCCATGGACTATGTTGTTTGCAGATGACATTGTGATCTGTAGTGAGAGTAGGCAGCAGCTAGAAGAGAACCTACAGAGGTGGAGGTTTGCACTAGAAAGAAGAGGAATGAAGGTCAGTCGCAGCAAGACAGAGTACGTGTGTAAGCGAAAGGCAGAACAGTGAAATGGTGAGGTTACCAGGACCAGAGGTGGTGAAGGTGCAGGAGTTTAGGTACTTAGGATCAACTGTTCAGAGCAGAGGAAACTGTGGAAGAGAGGTTAAGAATAGAGTACAGGAAGGATGGAACAGCTGCAGAAAAGTGTCAGGAGTGATCTGTGATAGAAGAGTGTCAGCTAAGGTTAGGGGAAAGGTGTACGGGACGGTGGTGAGACCAGCTATGATGTATGGTTTAGAGACACTAGCAATAGGCAGAAGAGTTAAAGATGCTAAGATTCTCTTTAGGAGTGACAAGGATGGACAGGACCAGGAATGAGGTCATTAAAGGGACAACACAGAGAGGAAGTTTTGGAGAAAAAGCTAGAGAAGCACGTCGAGCACAACACACGTCAACAGGTTCCTCTCCGTAACTCTCCTGCTCCCACCATTTCCCCTTTCCATTTATCCTCCTGGCACGGCTGTGTCATCCGAGACAAAGGGCTTCCCTGTGTAAATCTGAATTTTCCAAGTGTAGCTGGATCGGACGTCGCATGCCACCCACGACTTTATCCCGTACTTAGCGGGCTTGCTTGGCATGTACTTTCTGAAACAATGATTCTTAACCTGGGTTCGATCGAACCCCAGGGTTTCGGTGAGTCAGTCTCAGGGGTACGGTGGAGGACATGACACACACCCGACTCATATGATTCGTGATGACACGCCACCGCTTGGCCATCACCGAAGGGTTCGGTGAATGCTCATATGAAACTGGTGGGGTTCCGTACCTCCAACAAGGTTAAGAACCACTGGTCTAAAGGGACAACGTCCTTGGGGTTGGAGAGAAAAAGAGAGAGAGAGGGAGAGAGAGATAACATGTCACATAAGATTCAGGAATGTACTTTGTGTGGCTGTGTTTGTGTGTGTGTCAGGTGCCAAGTCACATGATACTGTAATGTGCTGAGATGAGTCATCTCATTATTTGAGTGTATTTCATCACACCACCACTACTACTACTACTACTACTACTACTAACTAACTACTGTTACTACATGATTTGTTTTTACAGTTTATACAAAAGATAATGCCCAGGAGATTCATATTTGTCAGATTTTTAAGTAAAAAAAGAAGTGCAGTTTTTTTCAGTTTTTGTTATGTTTAGTTATACCCTGTGTTTCCTCTGGCACATACTGTGACTGTGACCCACTGGCACATTATACAGTACACCCCTCCCATTGTACTTTGGGTCTGGGTGACCCATTGGTCACCTACAGTACATCCTTCCCATTGTCAGTGTGTGGGGCAGTGGTGGCTTAGTGGTTAAGGAAGCAGACTTGGGTTCAGGTTCGAGTCCACCAGCTGCCAAGTTACCACTGAAGTGCACTGAGCATGACACTGTCCCCACACACTGCTCCCTGGGTGCTTAAAGCTGCCCACTGTTCACTTTGGTGATGGGTTAAAAGCAGAGGTCACATTTTGTTGTGTGTAGTGGTGTGTGTCACAATGACAAGGAGTTCACTTTCATTTTTTAATTTTTTTTTTAGACGACCTAGAAACCAGTTTGCCTAGGTACAACCTCACATTGAGTGTGAACTGGTGAACCTCTGCAAAGGCAAACACACCCTCAGTGAAGAAACCCACTCCCAGGGACACAGCAAGATACGACGGGAGGACACCACCACCAGGTCACCAGCACCCCCACCACCGGCCTACAGCAACTGAAGAGGAAAAAGACTTGCATATTAGTGGGGTAGTCCCCAATAAACATTCACCTGTGACCAGACCAGCATTAGCCACCTAGCAGCACCAAGCACAACGTCGAGAGAAACAACACCACCGGCCAACGACCACAGCAACACACACGGAGCACGGAGCAGCAAATGTCTTAAGTATAAAATCAAACAAAACGACGAGTGAGGTGAAGCAGCGGGCGGCCATACCACACGACCTCTGACCCGGAAGTAACACGGGTGACGATGGGAGCAGAGAGGAAGACCCGGTGGGCGGACTACCGTTTTTATACCGGCTCACCTCAATGACTGGCAGAAGTGAGGAAGGGAAACCATAGCAACAGTCAACAGAAAGAGCGAGGGGAAAAACAAGACCAAAACGCTCTTACTGCTATATTAAGCAATACATTATTACTATATGAAAATACAGGCTGGTGGTCTGCCTGCTGGGCATTGCTGCCTGATGCACCTCCACCAGTGCCTTTGTGCTGGCGTGCTCATCTGAACACCTCCCTGGGCCCCACTAGTGCCTGAGTGTCACTAGTGGTGCCAACTTACCTCAAGGGTGATTTCCTTGGTATGATCACGGGGTGGGGATTAGGGCTGTGGCAGGGGAATTATTGGGGTCATCCTTATACTTACCTTCAGGGTATGGGAAGGGGCTGAGGTAAGGGATGGGGTGGAATGGGGTGGCTTACTGGACTATGGCTATTCCTGATTAGTTGGTTGTTTTTATAAGTTGACTATCTTACTGTAAGACACATCTTCAGTAGTGGAAGAGATAATTAATGAGTGCGGCAAGAGCACCTACTGTTCTTGATGCTTGCAGTATTTACAACCCAGCGTGCAGAGTAGAACAGGATGTCACTGCTTGGCCACACCCCCTGGTCCCATTGTCCTGTGGTGGGAAAAATAAGGCAGTTTAGACCCTAATACTGAAGGGAAACATTTTATATGATTCTCTGGGGTTTTTTTTGTATTTTTTCTATAAAAACTATAGACTACAAAAATGTTGACCAGGAAGTGGTGGGCCATATGTAAGCAACATTTAGCCCCTATGCTAGTGTTTGTAAATATGTGTAGAATTTTGTTTTGCTACAGAACCAATGACCAGGCTAAACTGAAATGTACATGTCACTCAGCAGCTTTTTAAAAACAAAAAAACAAAAAACGTTTCTATATATATATGACTGAAAATCACTACGTTAATGTGGACCACGGACAGAAATTGATTAGTGTGGATGTAGCCCTAATTCCTATATGGCCAGAAAAACATGCATGCTCTTCTTAGTTACACAACATTTATCTGATTGCAGCTGCCAAAACCGCAGTCCCCATATACCTTTATAACTCTGCTCTGGACTATTTGCAGTTGGCTGGACATGGGGTTGTCTTAAGAGCAGCTGTCTCGCTTTCTCTCTCTCTCTTTTTCTCTTCCTCCCTCTCCATTGCGGTACTGTTTGTTGTGACTGACTTTGACTGTTTGTGCAGCCTGTGATCCAGCCTGGCTGGAGACTTTTGGAGAGCACTAGAACCACCCTTACTCACGGTGACTTCAGATTCCAATAAATCTTTTTAGAGACGACTTTCACAAGCTCTTCCATGAAGGTTTAGTTCTCTGCAGCGGTCCTTTGTAGTTTTGTTGATCAATGGGATTTTTATTCTAGGGTACAAATATTCAAGGTGTGTTTATGGCATTTTTAGTTTAGAATGAGTTTGACTTTGTAATGGTTTTGATGAATAAAACCATTGCAAAGTAGTTGATCCTGAGATGTGGATGCTATATAAGTTTGTATCCACCAGTGACAAAAACAAAAAACAAAAAAAACTAAACACATCCAGTTTCAAGTCACAAGAGGTAACAACCATGAGGAGACAAATGAGGTAGCCAAGACAGCACTTATAATGTTAGTATCTACGGTTCTATTAGTCTGCAACAGAAGCTCTAGTTAAATATATATAAAATCTATGAGGCATGCGATCATTTGAAACAGTTCTTCTCATTACTAAACCTATGGCAGCATGACTGTCACTCACAACCTGCCTGTATGCCTTGTTACGGTAGTAACATGCAGGAATCTTCCCTAGGAGACAGAAGTCCATAGAGGATGGGATGAAGTGCTCTTAGCCCACATTTCTCAGCAACCTAAAACATATGCCTGAATAAGATTTGTGTTAGTTCTTCCTTAAATGAATCCAAACTTGCACAGTTGCTCTCTTTCCTCAGCAGATTTTACTGCTACCAGTATAAACTGATCCCCCACATTCAGCATGACAGAAAATAAGAGAAAGGGCAGAACCAGACTGGTGTGAGTAATTGTAAGAAAATATCTGCTCTGTAGAAGTGTGTGTGTTTGCATGATACCCAGAGAAAAAGTAAGTAAAAAAGTTTGACTTTTATGTCATTGTCCTTTGGAAACGTACCCAGAGTTTGCTAAAGCATGCAGTGCACACAATGGCAGTGCACACATACCCTAAGCCTACTTTTGACCATCAACAGTCAAAACTGGTCTACAGAGTATGCTGTTGTTACGGTACTCCATACTGCGGTGGAGCACAAGGGAAACGGACACCATTTGTCACCAACCTACAATGCCATCCTTAGTTCTCTCCCCTGTAAGTACAGACGTAACTCACACTTCCATTCAGGTAACACCAATGACCCCCACCCAGAGGACAGGGAGGGGGAACAATCCACCATGGGGCCAACGACTCACATGACCATTTAAAGGTCATATTGTTTTGAGCACTGGGCCACTTTTTTCGAAACACACCCCTCTTTTAGGTGGATAGATAAATACCTGCAAACTCCCCACTAGGACAGTAGAACTGATGAAGCCTCATGGATGTGAAAGATTCTTGCTGTGCGAGGTGTCTTCAGGCAAGGAATGGAAGCAGCCAATAGATGGTCGATTTGTTTTAATAGCAAAACGTCAAACAAATATGTCCAACAATAAAGCAAAATAAACGACTGGAGAAGTATTCAAGGAAATCTTGTACAACAGTTGTCAATACGCAAATCCTCTCAAGAATAACTTCTAACTTCTCAAGAATAACTTCCAAAGTATCATTAGTTGTTTTACGCTTATATACCTGTGTGGGGGAATGGTTTTTGACTTCCCGGGGTGTGTGTTTAAATCTTGTAGGCCAATGGAAGAGAGAGGCTAGGCCTCTTGTGGCCAATCATATTATTGTTCTTGTATCATGTGATGCCTGCAGTCGCCACTATGTGGCACTGCTGTTCCATGATTCAGCAGTGTTGGAAGAACCTGTTGTTGCTGAGTGGGGGGTTATCACAATAGAAGTGGACAGAGCCATAAAGTCCAGTCAACCACAGGTGGTCATGTAGCTCAAAAGGAATGGATGGCTTCGGGGTTCCCTGTGAGAAGGTAGATTGGGAGAT
>NW_007585170.1:17326-19116 GCF_000523025.1 Cynoglossus semilaevis | reverse complement strand
TGAAGCTGTAATAGCTGCAAAAGGTGGACCGACATCATATTGAACTCTGGGTTAGGAATGGGATGGCACTTCAGTTCATAGTATGAGTCAAGGCAGGTGAGCGAATACTTTTGGTAATATAGTGTATCTTCAATATGGTCATCCCAAACAAACTAGTGACCAAACTGCAGGACCTTAGCCTCTATTGAAACAACTGCACTTTAATAAAGACTTCCCGGCCAGTCACACCTGCAGAGTCATAGTGAGCTCACATCTCTCTTCAGAACTGAGCCTCACAACTGTCTCTCCTTAGGGTTGTGTGCTCAGTCCCTGCATTCCCACCACTTTGTAAAACTCCATTATTAAGATCATAGATGACACAACAGTGATTGGTCTTATCTCAGCATACATTGAGAAAAACCTGACTTGGAATGCAAACTGCACTATAATGTTTAAGAAGGCCCAACAGCACCTGCTCTTCCTGAGGTTACCTAATGGGAAAACAACCTTGGGGAGGTTGAAAAGTTCTGTTAGGCAACTGGACGTGAATTTTCTAAAAGAAGACGTTTCACCTCTCATCCAAGAGGCTTCTTCAGTACTAACTGGTGGTGGGGGAGTACAGCAAATATATACTCTGGGTGTGAAAGAATAAAGCTACTTCAGCTCCCCCCTGTTGGGTGGGGCCTTGAGGTCAACTGGGACAAGTGTAAACTAAACAAGTGTAATTTAAATAGTCTGATGGGTCGTTGTGGTCCTCATCAGAAAGGTTTCAGTCACCTGCCTCTTTGTTATGTGAAACTGCGAGAATCTTTTGGTTATTCTTCCTAAAAGTGCTTTGTATGTAGGTGATGTAGGTTGTGTCTAAGCCCACCTCCTCTGTTGAGTGATGGTTTTTCCAGGTTGACAAAAATGGCTTCTTTTACCCCTCTCTCAAACCACCTGTCTTCCCTGGCCAAAATGTGAACATTGTTGTCCTCAAAGGAGTTTGTTTTGTCCTTGAGGTGTATGTGAACAGCTGAGTCCTGTCCTGAGGAGTTGGCCCTCCTGTGTTGGGCCATGCGCCTGTGTAGCGGTTGTTTGGTCTCCCTAATGTACAGGTCCATACACTCCACACTGCACTGAACAGCATAAATACTGATACTGATAGATGCTGGTCTGTGTGGGTTGGTTTCCTGTACACCTCAATGTTTTTTCCCTTTCTTGGGAGGGGCTGGAGCCAATCCCAGCTATCCACAGGTCAGGGCGGGGTACACCCTGGACAGTTTGCAAGTCCATCGCCGGGTAACATATAAGAATAAAAAAAAAAATCAATATATACTGCCCGTTTAACCTACTCCCCAAGAGAGTGCGAGGAAATAACCAACCTTTCCGCAACAACTGGGGATGAAACTTGCACAAGTGATCTACCAAGTGTTCCACCAACATTTGCTACTGAGTGGCCCCTAATACTTCTTACTAGTCCTTGTAACGACGGGCTTGCCGTTACCCCCATATGCATGCACATATTGTAATAAGGACGCATAGGAGATGTAAAAAGAACATTTATTGGTTAATCATATTCAGGTGTGCATTTCCGGCGAGGGCGGAGACACACGGCACGGGACGCGGGGCCAGTCCGCCTCGTAGTCCGCTTGCTAACCGCCGCTGCTCAACCGCCTGAACACACAAAACACAGACACACAGACTAAATACACGAGTATGAAGACTCGTTAAACGAACCGATGTATATGGTGGATTCAGCTAGGGCGTAACAACGCAAAGGGAAACTTACCACAACCTGCTGCTCTGTCTTCACATGGTGTCACATCAAA
>NW_007585170.1:15433-17203 GCF_000523025.1 Cynoglossus semilaevis | reverse complement strand
GTGGTGTTTATTAATGGTATATGGGTTTGCAAATAGGTGTTTATATTGTATATATGGTATTTATGTATTTATGTAAATATTTATGGTTTATTAATATAGGTGTAAATATGTAAAAACACCGATCAATGGTTTGAGCCAATTAGTCATGTGATTAAGGGGAAAGGGATAAAAGGGACGGAGAAATGTTTGTTGGGGAACGAGTTGTGGAGTTTGTATTGGAAGGAGAGTGGAGTATTGGATTGTGAGGATTATTATTATCATTATCATCATCATCATCATCATCATCATTATTATTGTTGTTGTTGTTGTAAAGTGGTTGATTTTGTATGTGTGGAATAAACACACATACATTACCACCTGGAGAATCATTCTCTTGTGTTTTGCCTCCGGACCGCTCGGGCAAGCTGACAGTCTTACTTCCTTCTACTACTCCTGAGTTCCATCTGTCCTGAGCCATCTTGATGGTATTCACCAGCTATACTGCAGCTCAAGGCCAAGACAAAAAGGGCTACTGCCTTTGAAAAGCAGAAAGCATCCTTCAAGACCCCATCACCATCAATCCCAGTTGGCGTTCCATTGAACATCAACTTTTAGAGCTCCTGCCCTCTGGAAGGCACTACAGAGCCATTGAAGTAAAACATAACAGACACTAGAGTTTCAACAAGGGTTTTTAAATGCAATAATGTGGTCAATTGTTTTCCATGAGGTTTTGCAACATTCAGCTACAGACTGTCCAAAAATAGTAACATTCAGTGTGGGGGGTAGAAGGCAGAGGTGGTAGGAGGGCCACAGAGGTTTGTTCCATGCTGCTTCTCATTACTAAACCTATTACTTCACCTCTTGGACGAGAGCTGAAACGTTTTCAAGAAACCTACTTCGTCCAGTTGCCCTCGATGTAACTATTTTTTGATAAGATGACCTTGATGACTGAGAACCTACACAGACATGAAACTACAGACTGCTGACTTTTGCAGGCATGAATGATTTCACCTAAGAAAAGGTTTTACTTGAAGTTTGCATGTTATTTAAGTGCAATATTTATATTTTCCTGAGGTATTTTAACAGCAGTATAAATATAAGCAATATATATATAATATAAATATATACATGCCTACATACATACTGTACATACATAGATATTTGTAGATTTTTATTTGATTTGTGGAAAAGGTGACAACCTAATACTTCATGGACAGTCACAGACAAATCATACACTCTGTGTTTGTCTATGCTATGGACTATGCGTCTATATCAACAAAGTTTGGTGTACAAATTGCACTCTGGTAAACAGTCATTGCTCGGAGGCGATAGAGCATATGTTAAAAGCCGACCACATTATCTCCCACGCGAGTTTACGGCAGTGTTTATTGTCGCTGTTTACATCCCGCCGGATGCTAAGGGCGCTAAGGCCAACATAACGCTAACGGAGCTGCACGCTAACATCAGCTGGCTCCAGCACAAGCATCCGACCACGTAAACCTGACAGACACACTGCACCCTAAATTTTACCAACATGTCAACATACCGACACGGGGAGATAACACGCTGGACCGTGTGTACACCAACAAGAGAGACGCATACAGAGCCGTTCCCCACCCCCACCAGGGTTTCTCCGACCTCATCTCCATCATGCTGGTGCCTGTCTATCGCCCCCTGCTCAGACGCCACGCACCCACACAGAGGATCATCACCGTGTGGCCCAGTGATGCTGTCCCCATATTTTAGGACTGTTTCCAGTGCACGGACTGGCAGATCTTCAGGGAAGCAGCT
>NW_007585170.1:13449-14799 GCF_000523025.1 Cynoglossus semilaevis | reverse complement strand
AGTACGCATATTGAATTTTGTTGTCTGAAATCTGTGCTGCTTTTATAGCTAGGCTGTTGCATGCACTTCTTTTCTAACCCCCTTACTCGGTGTTATACTCTTGTACACCGTCAGTATTTCAATGTTAACTTGTAACGTTATCAGTATTGGGATCAGGTAAACTCCGACAAAGTCCTTTGTCTTGAGTAGACCAAGCGGTACGCCTCCCTTCCCCCATATACTTTGATAACATCACAAGCACTGTTTCATTGTACCTGAGCGCATCTTGGTGCGCGTACACGACACCCTTTCACACCTCCATGAGCACATACACGCCTCACGTGTTTCCTGTTGCCGTTCCTTCTACCTCGCAGTTTTTCTTTCACTGTGCAGTTGTGTAAGTGAACACGCCTCAAGGGCTCAGTCGCTTGCTTGGTAGCTAAGAGGCAACATCTCTCTCTTTCTCTCTCTTACACGACCACTCGTGTACACACGCACACAAGTACACACACACCCACCTACACACATACTTATGCCTTGTTTTGTTATGATCATTGTTTATGAGTTCAATCACCGTCATTAACTTGACAGTGTTGTATAAATGAATTTGATTATTTTTGTAAACTGTAGTTGTCTGTGTTTTTTCATTCATTTATATATTGAAGCCACCCAATTTGCCAAGAACTCTCAAAATCCTTCAGATATTTGTTATTGAATACTATTGAATTTAGTATATTTTGTATTTCAAGTAATACATTATTGCTATATCAGTAGGTTAAAATAATAATAGATAACTTAAACGAGACTGGTTGTGTTATTAATTTGAGACTGGTTAATAACACCGAGTGCTCCTAAGCAGCACTCAACCCATTGCACCTACACTAACCAGAAACCCTGGCTGAACGCAGAGGTCAGGTCTCTGCTGAAAGCCAGGGATGCTGCTTTCAGGTCCGGTGACAGAGTCGCACTCGGAGCGGCAAGAAGAAGGTTGAACGCCGGTGTGAAGAGGACCAAGGCCGCATACGCCCGGAGGATCCAGGGTCACTTCTCGTCCAACGATCCGCAGAGTATGTGGAGGGGAATCAAGTGCATCACAGACTATAACACCAGAGATGCACAATGCCCTAGGGACCCCTCTCTTTCTGACACTCTCAACAGATTCTACGCCCGCTTCGACGATCCGAACATCCCCCCAGCACCAGGCTTACCCCTCCACCAGGAGAAGAGCAGCTCAGTGTGACCGTAGCAGAGGTGAGGAGGACCCTTCAAAGGATCAACCCACAGAAAGCTGCTGGTCCCGACAACATCCCTGGGCGGCTGCTAAGGGACTGCGCACACCAGCTGATGGAGGTACTGACAGACATCTTCAAT
>NW_007585170.1:7873-12026 GCF_000523025.1 Cynoglossus semilaevis | reverse complement strand
AAATACCCCCCCCCCACAACCACCCCACAACAGAAAATATGTGGACCTGCACATGGCCTCACAACCATTGTCCCCACATACGTCGCTCTTGTTGCCCTGACCAGGGCTGTTGTTCTTGTTCTTGTCTTTCATGCACAATCGCCACTTTCTCTTTCTCTTCTTGCTGCACTACGCCGAACTCTTCCCCTCTGTCACTTGGGGACCAGGGAAACTACACTGTTAAAAATGTCAGTAAATTTTACGGTGAATACATGTCAAACCATGACAGTAAAAATCTGTAAACTCTAAAACAGTTTCACACTGTTTATATAACAATGACTCACCGTAAATTAGTAAATCAGGAAAGTACAGTATTTTTAACATTTTTTGTCTTGAAAAAATACATTGCCTTGCTGTAATATTTATTAACATTCAGTACCGTGATTTTTGCATTTATTTCCCCCAAAAAATAGTTTTTCACAGTTAAATATATTTACTGTTGTGGGCCATAATTTTTTTTTACAATTCAATACTGTAATTTTTGCGTTCTTTTCGCAAAAATAATGCAGTTTCACAGTTAAATATACACACTTGTGTGCTTACAACAGAAACATGCCATATTTACAAGATGTGATTCTTGCATTTATTTCTAAATATACTTTGTACCTGTCAAATTGATCTACTTTGGTGTTAATAACAGACAAATGCTTTAATATGTATGACAACTACAACCTATTTTTTTCAGATATGATAATATATGTATGTTAATAAAAACGTATTTGTTTGTATTTTCCGATATAAACACATATTGTAACGTCCGGGCGAGCGTTACAATGGCAAACGAGGCGTTCGTCTCAGACAGGTCTTTTATTGAAAAACCTTAACAGTTACTGTCGGCCGTAACTACGCCACTTAACAATAATAACTTCTCTACCTGCTCTTCTTTCCTTCCACTGGCTCCTCATTCCGTCACATACACACAGACTCACTCACACCCAATCACGGACCTACCTATATACGTGCGTTCACTGACAGTCTGGAATCACAAGAGTTAACATTACAGAGAACCGGTCTATTTCACTATACATGAATTACATTAACAATTTCCATTTCAAATTGTTTCGAAGTTTGACCTCATATGTTAGAGAGAGTAGGGCGACAGAGCAAGACATTGGCAGCTTCTGTGTTCGTGGCCACACTGCGTTTGTTCAGAGGGTTTCAAAAGCACCTCCATCGATGGCGCACTTGATGGTAACGCGCCTGAATTCCAAACAGACCAATCAGCGCACTCCATCTGACCACCTCGACCGTTAACGGCGCTACGGACTTCCATAGAGTTTTCTGCAGTTGCCTCGGTAAGTATATCTATAAAACTTTACTGAGCTGGGATTATTCGCGTTTTATTGCATCGCGTTGAAGCGGGCATGTTGAAGTTTCTAGCTCGTTAACCGACGTGTTAATTGATTTGTCCATTGAAATGTATTCTTGTAACATATGTGGAGAAAACGTCCAATCTATAAAAGCGTATACTTTACATTGCAAACTCCACCGCAATGAACCCCGACGTTTTTTCAAATGTGTAGCAACAACTTGTAACCAGGTGCTTTCAGGATATGCAGCTTTAAAATCTCATTTCTATCGCCACCATAATACATCGACAGTTCATCAGAACCTGACTTTAACGCAATTAAAATGCACCGTCTCACTTTGTGAACGCCAGTGTGATGGAAGTAAACAGTTATATGCTCACTTAAAGGAGCACCTAACAGAAGGACGGCATGTACCTTGCCCAGTGGAAGGCTGTAAAAGTGTGTTCTCTGTTAAAACATCTTTTACTTCTCACATGTCCAGAAAGCACAGATATTGGTCAGAAAATGTGATTTGGGCATCAACTGAGGATGCACACAGTGAGAGCCCCACTACAAGTGCTGCAATAGAGGAAGTTACTAGTGTGTCAGATGTAGAAGACCCTGTTGGGGATGGGTCAAATTTCAGCAATTTATATCTAAGAAATATATGTATGTTTTACATGAAACTACAGGGACATTACCTTCTTCCAGTGTCTACCATTCAAAACATTGTTCAAGAAATGCAGAATATACACGAGTTGGGACAGACTTATACTCTGAATCAACTCAACTTGCTTCTGAAAAATACATCAGTTTCAAATGAAGACATGCTAAAAATCTATGACACAATTAAACAATCTGACTTGTTTACAGCTTGTCACACTGGGCCCATGAGGACTGCTTACTCAAGAGCCCAGTGCTTTAGAGACAGGTTCAAATATGTGGAGCCCAAAAAAGTGGTGTTGGGCAGAGATGAGAACAGGACAGAAAGGTGTGCCTATTATGTTCCTGTGTTAAAAACGTTAAAAGGTATGTTGGAGTCTAGCTTTTGGCAGGGCCTCATGTTGCTGGATCCTAATGAGGTTTCCAAAACAGATGTTCTCTCTGACTGTTGTGATGGTAAGGTGTTCATGTCAAACGTCTTTTTTCAGGCAAATCCAAGCTGTCTCAAGCTGGTTTTATACCAGGATGCATTTGAAGTTGTGAACCCGTTGGGTTCTGCAAAAAAGAAGCACAAAGTTTTGGCCGTTTATCTGTCTCTACTCAACATACCCCCCCATGCACGGTCAATAGTTGACCACATGCAGCTGGTTTTATTAAGCAGAGAGAAGGATTTTAAGGAATTCGGCCAGGCGAAGGTTTTCTCAGAACTGCTTACTGATCTTAAACAACTGGAGGAAAATGGGATAATAATGGCCGATGGACATGTAGTAAAGGGAGCTCTCTACTGCATTGCTGGAGACAACCTGGGTTCTCACACCCTTGGTGGTTTTACAGAAAATTTCAGTTCATCTGAGTACTTCTGCAGGTATTGTCTGATTTCTCGAACTGCATTTGAGGGTGCTGATCCAAACGTTTGTGGACAGGCGCGGACCCCAGAAACATACAGAGCTGCCATTGATCAGCTTGAGACAGAGGGGGTTCTACAGGTACAAGGGATAAAGTTCAGCTCGGTATTTAATACTCTACAAAACTTTAATGTTTGTTCACCTGGCATGCCCCCCTGTCTCGGTCATGACATCTTTGAGGGTGTCCTCCCATACGATGTTGCTCTTTACCTCAAGCACTTCATTAATAAGAAGAAATGGTTCACCTACACAGCTTTGAACAGGCGACTCAAGCAGTTTAAGTACAAAGCAACAGATGCTTCCTCCAAACCTTGTGAGATCAGTCCTCAAACACTGAAGCTGAGTGGACATGCTGTGCAAAATTGGAACTTCTTGAGACTGTTGCCTCTGATAATTGGAGACAAAGTGCAGGACCCCCAAGATAATGTGTGGCAGTTATTTTTGCAGCTTAAGGACATTGTTGACTTAATTTGCGCTCAAAACATTTCCAAGGCTCAAGTAGCTTATTTGGATGCTCTCATCCAAGAATATTTGCAAACCAGGAAGGAACTATTTCCAGATATCAACTTGAGACCTAAACACCATTATTTGCGGCATTATCCAGTACTGATCCTTAAATTTGGCCCACTCATCAGGGTATGGACTATGCGTTTTGAGAGCAAACATAGTTACTTCAAAAGATGTACAAGACATCTGAAGAATTTCAAAAATCTGTGTTTGACTCTTTCAGAGAGACATCAGATGTATCAAGCCTTTCTTTCTGCTGGGTCAGTGAGTCCTCCAAACTTGCAAATAAAAGATATCTCACCGCTGTACTCAGAGCTTTACAGTGAGCAAGTTAAAAGCACAATCCTCCATTTTGGCCTCACTGAAAGAAACACAAAAGTACCTGTTGATGTGCAGTATAATGGGATAACTTATAGGAAGGGCCAATTTGTTGTGACTAAGAATGATGATTCAGTGGAGTTTGGTGAAATCATCCTCATTCTTTTAAAAGATGGTTTTGCACTTCATTTTCTGATGAGAGTGTATGATGGGGAATTTCTTTCACAATATCACATGTATGCTATAAAAAAGGACACTGAGAGATTAGAATGCCGACATATTTGTGAACTGATTGACATGTGGCCTTTATCATATTACATAAAAGATGTATACCAGATTGTCCCCTTGAAGCACAGTCTCTTGTCGCACTAAATGCTTTTATGTCAGTGGGCCAGATACCACACTGTTGTTTATTTTTGAACAGATATGGCT
>NW_007585170.1:0-6811 GCF_000523025.1 Cynoglossus semilaevis | reverse complement strand
ACAAGTGAACTACGATTCAGAAGCTGTGAGAGAATTAATCAAGTCAACCTATTTCACACAGCGTAAGGAGATAAATGAAGGTGCAAGCATCCAGAAATTATCCCAGGAATGGCCATTTTTGTTTAAGGAAGTTGGTATGGTAGCACACTTTAAGGAACTGACTGGCGTGAATTTGACCGAGTCCTTCCTTGCCAACGTGGACAGAAAGGGAGCACGTCTCTTAAACTTCTTCAAACGTGTCGATGCACATAAACACAAAAAAGTTCTGGATGCTCTTCTCAAGCATCAAACTGAAAGAGATCAGTCCACTGGTTGCTCAGAGGAAGTCATACAGATGGTGCTACTTCTACTGGCTCATTTTGATGAGAAGGAAGAGCATCTATTCCACTTTGTTGAGAGGACTATTCTTGCTGAGGAAGTTCAGATGGACAATGTGCCACCAACACCCTGTCTTATTGTGTGTGGTAAGTAAACTGAACGAAAACTGCAAGCTTTCACTACTGCAGTACTATTGGCCTGTTTGCTTTCATGTTATCTTCCAGCCCACTTTTAGACACAGGCTAACATACGTTCTGCCAACAGTAGATTGTATGACTCTCATTCTACATTGAAATTGTACCATTGAATTTCTAGTTATGCTGATATTAAAGCTGTTACCAATTATTATTATTATTATTAATTTATTTTTTTTATTCCTAGGGTCCTCCTGCTTTGGTGCGGAAACATTTATGTTGAGCATCGACCAAGAGGTTGTTAACAACCACATCACTTCATTCACGTCAGCCATCTGCCTGATGTTTGGCAGTTACTACTGTTTTAATATACACTACCCGGTGGAACTACGGTCCACACTTGAATTCCTCCAACGGTAAAAATTGATTTCTTTATCAATATTAAAATTACAAATAGTTCCTATCATACCCTGCATGCGGTCATACAGAGTAAACTCTCTCCCTTTTCCTTTCTTTTTTTTTAAAGGTGTTTCTTTTCAATAAATCCCGAGAAAGGGACTAAAGTAGAGTGGAAAAATAATAGAAAATTGGTATCAGGTAATCCCAGAGTCTTCACACTAATTTCAGACCTTGCCGACCATGAATGGACCTACCAGTGATGTTAAGGGATGATGTGATAAAAGGTACGTTAGATATGCTAGACACTGCAGATATTTTGTTGTTAAAGGTGTGTGCCTATTAAATCTGTCCACTCATTTTACTCACTGCAATCATTTTAAAAACAACCAAAACTAATTTTGTTCTCACCCCTTCTCTCTCTCTCTAATGAAGGAGTGTCTTGTCATCTAAAGAGGCACCAAAGGTTGAGTTTAAAAAGAATTAAAGAATCGTCTTTTTCAAACTGTTATAGTGTGTAAGTAAAGTGTTTATGTTTTTACTACAGTTTTTTGTGCTGGCAAAGTTGAGTAAGTTTGTACTTCAAATAAAGAGTTTGTATTGGAAAGTACTACAGTGAATGTTTTTTGTGATTTTTGGAACATTAACTAATTTAACAATATTAATTCATGTGCTATGTATGAAGTTTACAGAAAGAAAGTAGGGTTGCACTACATAACGATTAAAAATGCACATCCTACATTTTCAGTATAACGCATTAACTGTAATTTTTAGGGAATTTATGTTTGGACCTTAATATTCACAAGAATCTATGGTATCTTTTACAGAATAAATTTGTAGCTTACAATTTATACTGTTAATTATACAGAAAAATAAGGAATCAAGCACACTTTTTAACCGTAAAGTCAACATTATCAAGCCGTAAATTAACCACGGCTGCCAGCATTGTACTGTTAAAATAAAAATATTCCATGTCAATTTTAAATTAAAACAATGTATTTTTCACATAATAGAACTTTATATTTTACAGTAAAATACTAAAATAAAAACTTTTTTTTACCGTAAATGAAGAAACTGTTTTACCGTAATTTTACGGCTCTTTTTCGGCAACCACGGCTGCCGGTACTTTACCGTAAAAACAGCAGATTTTTTTTTACAGTGTAATTTTGTTCATCTCATGTCTAACATGTGTTGCAATGACAATAAATATTAATAAATAATAAATAAATAAATCAATAATCTGCAGTATATCAGCTCATGTCATTACAGTATAAACCTGGATAGAGAACTCATTTTTTGGATTTAGAGATCCAAATTTGCTTAAATAAAATTGTCACCACCTTGAGCCCAGTAATATTGTGTTTCTTCCTCCCTCTAAGAGTGTGTCAAAAAAGAACATAAAGATTTGTTTGTGTGTCTGTAAATATATGGCATGATTCATCTTGTTTATCCCACATAAAATGTGTGTATCTTTGACTCTCTCAGAGAGGGGTCTTTTTAAAAAGTGAGCTATGTGCGGGTGTCAGATGTCTGATTGATGAGAACTATAAAACATTTTCATCCAGAGGTACAGAAATATTGTTTTGCGCTTCTTACTCCCAGTCTTTTTTACAGTTTCTTTTTGCCCTCTGTCATGTCACATCTAAAACAGCATGCGTCAATTGAAATGAAATGTGTCATTACTACTCCACATAGTTGCAAGTAAAATGTCAAAATGACAAAGGAAATACTTATTTCTGTTCATTTAAAAAACTTCAGCAGATCTGCAGTTAGTATTCACTGTCGTTTATAACAGTGGTTTTAAAGTGGGGGCTGCCAGGGGATGCCTGGAGGGCCTCTAAAAATTGTAGAAAAATTTGAAAAAAATAAATATACATATTTTTTATAACCAGTTGTTGAAGCTGTCACACCTTGTGTCTTCACCATGAGGACTGTGTAGACCTAGTGGTTTGCGCCTGTTTTCAAGCAGGTCTGCTCCTCAAGCTAATGTTTAGCTAACTAGCGCAGGTTCGTTAATAATTTTCTTATGCTAAACAAATGCAATACTTATTGAATAGTGAATCAAAGTAAGTAAATACATTCTTAAAGTTGATCTTTCTTTACATATTTTGTAGCATTGTTTGCAGTTTTGCAAATGGGGACCCAGGCCAGAAGCTAATTTTGTTTAGGGGGGCTTTGGCATGGAAAAGTCTGGGAACCCCTGGTTTGAACGACATATATTAAGGTAGCAAAGCACTGCATTTTTTAAAATTAGTTTGAAAACTGCAGCTACGTACATCAGCTGGGAAAACCCTACACACCTTTTTAATGTTGTTTTAATGCATTTTTACGTGTGCTTAATAGTTTGTTAGAATGTGTTTGCTAACTTCACCAGCTGTCTGAGTGTCGTGCGTCATGATATGGTGCAGATGAGAGCATGTTTAGTGCTGAGGAGCCTCCTCTGTGTTCTGCTATAAAAACAACTAGATACTCTTGTTCCAGCTGCTCCGGTGAGAGCTTTAATAAAAGAGGAGACACACAATCTCTTATTGGAACAAAAGACTGTATCTTGGCACACAGCAGTTGGGGTAATGCTTCAGGTGTGAAATTGCCCTCCTAATTTACATTTGGGAACGTGTATTACCTCCCCCCTTCTTTCATGTTGTCTATTTCCACTTACAGAGGATGCAGTACTGGTGTTTTATTGGTGTAGCAATACAGCAGTGGTGGTGACAGAATTGTGTACTGCAGTAATATCTTCAACAGAACAGTGTAGTACAGCTGCCCCATTAGATCAGAATGAAGTGAAGGTAAAGCTCGAGCACCGAGGTGCTGACTCAAACTGCTGAGGTTGCTGCTGTAATGAATGGACAGATTATACTTTACAGACACCCAGTGCTTCTGGTTTGTTGCTGCTGGGCAGTGCAGGGTTTTACAACAGTGCCCCAGGGAGATTATTGTAACACCAGCATGGTTAAGTCTGTCAGTGGACTACACTTTATAAGTCCATCAGTCTCTGACCAGCAGCAGCAGTGTAAGTCAAAAGGTCTGTATGTGGATCCACTGCTAAACCTTCATGTCAACTGACCTGGAAGAAGAAGAACCAGGCTTTAATTTATACTTCACACAAAGAACATTATTTATTAAGTTGAAATTCTATATGAAACCCAAACAGAGAAAAGGGGACATGGGGAAAATCATGTGTTTAGATCAGGGGTGCCCCATACGTATATTAACCAGTAGGAGTAGTAGTGAAAAAGATTTAGATGTCAAGAACATTTAAGTGACCAAATTTCAGATATTTTCTCTGACTTTTTAATTAACCACGATTTCGAACACATCCATAGGATAAACCTAATTTGTCAAACCTTAGTGGCAATGTTCAGACCAGCATTTCTACGAAACGTTTTGAATCCAGGTGTTGGCCGCATGTTCCAACAAATCTGCATCTTCTGTTCTTAGTTTGACAGTTCAGTGCATTTTGTCTTGTCTTTGGTTTATGTTATAGAGCTGCAGAAAGATAACTGAGCTTATTTCTACAGAGCAAGAGTCAAATGCCCTAAACCTCTTTCACCAATTTTTGTTTTTATAATCAGCATTACTACATTCAGTCCATCACATGTACAACAATTATTGTTGAGCTAATCTAGTGACATTTTCTTTCCATCACTCCATCCTCTACTTGTTCCATCCCTTCTGCTTCTGCTGCTGCTGTTGCTGCTGCTGCTGCCACCTCCTCCACGCTTGCTAATACAGTAGAGCCTCAGGCAGAGCAGGTGCAGCCTGCCGCAACGTGGCAGCCCTCCTGATGGACACACACACACACAAACTCACACACTTGCAGGAAATGGGTCTTCTGTGGGCATCCTCTCTCAGTGAAATGGCACAGATTATTTGTAGGAGCAGGGAGGAGGAGATGCTGCAGTGTGCTCCCCGTGCCTCCTCGTCCAAGAGGAGAGCAAGCAGTTGTTTAAAGCAGTGAAAGCAGTCCTTGCTGTTCCAACATTCTGTTGCTCTCAGGGGATCAATTTTGATCTGGTAAATTCTATTTGGTACAGTTCTGTTGACAACGATCTACGCTTGGATCCTGTTAATTTTGAGTGCTGCTTTTAGCACTGCGTTAATAGTACAGACTGAGAAGAAAGTGTGACTGCAGTGTTGGTGTGTTGTTCAGAGATATTGTAAGGAGTAATATAGAAAATTGATCTGGGTGTGGTCTTTATTAAAGTCCTGTGAAATTGCGCACTAAAGGAGGCTGAAATGTCAACCCTTATATATATCTGCCCTTGTACTGACTTCTATCTTGACACCTTTCATCACAGTGCAGACACAGAAGGTTCTTATTATTTTCATATTTTCAGGATTTTCTTAATATATGTATTGAGTTTCTGATCAGTGAGGGGACTAAAGAGGTATGTATCTACATGATTAATAAGTAATTTTCACAATTGAGCTCTGCCTGATTCCATTATAACAGGACACATGCTTTTCTTTGTATGTTTTTTTTTTTTAATTCCACTTCTATTCCTATTCCTCCTCCTATTTGAGACCAACAGATGCACTGGGAGGTTGACTGTGTGAATATAAGGCACCCCACTTGTGAAGAGACATCATGGCCCTTGTTTCCGGTGTCAGGAAACGCACACAATAATAAATAATAACAACATAACGTAATAAATAACAAAATGTGATATTTTCCTTTGACCTTTTTATGAAATATGTAGATTTTGTTTTTTTCTGTGATAAGAGTCTATGCACATTCTCAATTTACTCTAATTAATGCCACATCTTTAAGTGTTTTCCTGTTAAGAAATTAGTGTTGCGTGACCTGCTTTGAGTGTTCTTCTCTTCATTTGTGTGATGGTGATTCCTCAGGGAATTTGTGAGTATTCAAATCAGAGATGTTTGGGGGTGTTAAACCGGATTAGAATATTGTTTGAGCTAATTAACTGAACCCCTTTTTTGCATCTCTGTATAATTTAATTACATTTGGTGGTTTTCCAGTTCTTGTCAAATGAAAATGAAATAGGCAGCAGTGAGAATACTCCTCCTTTTCTTCCCTGATCCTCCATTATCTCTTTAAAGCTGCAATAAGGAATTACGAATGTGACGTGAAGGCAATCGGGAAGCTTTTTTTCTTAAAGAATGAGCTGTAGGCCATTATGTTTAATTCTGGTTTTAGCGCTGCCTGACTTAAGGTCAGTACAGTGGGAAAGGGAGCCTGTGATGTAGTGTTATTTTGCTGTTAGCAACTAACCAGAAAATTGAATAAATATGAGCAGAAATGTGGCTTATTTGAGATTCTAGAGTTCAACTAAATAGGGATAAATAGTACTTTCAGCTAATCAGACAACAACCAATCAGAGTCGTTCTACATCCACAATGTTCACCGACCTGGTTCACGTCTTCAGATGGGCCTGAAGGTGTTATCTTTATCTACCATTGTCATGAATGAGGTATCTGGAAAACCTCATAGCCTGTGTAAGGTATTCTTATATATCAATGTCCGTAGAATTGTAGGTACTACCACAGTCCTTTTAAGGACTCTAACTCCCATAATTCCACTGCTTCCGGTAAATCCACATACATCACGATTAGTAACCTCTGCAACCTTTAAATTGGGGGGTCAGCCCCAATTTCAGTCTCTCTGTTCAGGACTTTTGCGCCGTAGGACCCCTGATGAAAAGAGAAACCTGCTCGTCTAAGAAGAGTAAGACCCAACACGCTTTTGTAGACACCATTGCCCACGGTGATAAATGCTCTAGTAGCGTCTTTTTCTTAACTGAGTTAACCGGTAATTAAGTTACACAAGTAACGTAGCGCTGCGACCAAAGCAGTTATTGAAAAGTTTAGAAGCGACAGTCCTTCTAACAGTAATCGTGTGAACCGGCACATCGACAGTCAGGCAGGCTTTTCCTCCTGTTAGGTTTATTCTAACATATGTGTCAGGTACGAGCATCACAGGGAGCAGGCAGGACCCAAAT
>NW_007585169.1:15142-31968 GCF_000523025.1 Cynoglossus semilaevis | reverse complement strand
TCCCATTTTTGGCTTTAGTTTTTATGGGTTTAAAATTTGACATTTGAAACAGACACATTTCTTGTAATAATGACAGTGTGTTTGTTTGTTTTTTAACTAAAGTCATGTCCTATGTTAAAAGTTCTTGCTTTATATAAGAGGGAATATGTAAAAATTACACCTGTCAAATTACCAATCGAGTTGCAAGTCTCTTTACATTTTGTCAAATCGAGTCTAAAGTCATAGAGTCTGACTCGAGTCCAAGTCATGCGACTCGAGTCCACACATCTGCCATTTACCCTGCAGTGCATTCATCTGAGCATATCAGTCATTAACCTCTATTTCATCTGGAGCATCAGCTTTTCCAACGCAACACATTCATTCCATTCATTCCATTCATTCACCTGTGACCCCATAACAGGTTCCCTTGCACACTAAGTCACACTCTAAGTAGCTGCTACACATGACCTTGATGTTTAGCAATGCCTCAGCCTCTCAGCGGGCTCTGCCGCCCAGGCTATATGGGTATTTATAGTCACCTCCATAGCCAAATAACCTTATAGCTGTAGCAGTCTAGTACAAAGCCATCTAAACCTCATTATACCTTTGTCACAACAGTAAGACCAAATGGAGGCTCTCATAGCCAGTTGATGGAAAGGGTGTGCTTAAAAGCACCCAGGTGTGTCATATAGCATAGAGCGTAGCATGTCTCATAGACCGGAATGAGGGAGGGCACCAGCAGGCAGAGGAGTTCAGCCAAAGGTCAGTGCTCTGAGAATCAATAAAGGCGAGCTGGTGCTGAAAGCTGAGCTAAAAATTATATGTTAATAAAAATGCTCCTTCACGTGGAATAACAGTGTGAGGATGATCCTATAAACAAAAGGAAAATCAATGCTTTGTCATATTACTGTGATATCCACAAGAAAATATGACTTTTATCAGGGGCTATGTAAGCAAACGCACCTATGTCTGTCTGTCGTTTGAAAACAAAAGTTATTGTGTGTGTGTTTTTTATACAGTGGGTAAAAGAGTCTGGAGAAAAAAAAACTCTGAGGGTCTACAGTGGCCGCAGTTTGAGTTTGTAGCTTTTATCAATGACAACAGTGTAAAACAAAAGAGGGAAAAAAACAAACAGGTAGGCAAGGCAGGTAGGTTTGGCAAGCCATCAGCTTTCTCCTTGTGTGCCTCTCCTGTGGATTCCAACACCAGCTCCATGGTGCACACACACACAAACACAGACACACAAACACACATTGGACATGACTGGCAGCGAACAGAGAGAGGGGGGAAAAGAAGGAAGAGATGCAGGGAAAGGCAAAAGGGGTTTGTGTTTGGGGATGGAAAAGAAGGATGAGAGAGAGGGATGGTGTGAGAGAGAGAGAGAGAGAGAAAGAAAGAGAGAGAAGGGCGGGATATGGGAATTCCCTCAGCAGTTGTTATTGATTCCGTGTTTACGGGCGAATAGTTTAGTGCCGTTTACAAAACAGAACAGATGCAGCCAGTGAGCAAAAAGGTAAACAATTGCTGTGTGGCGGGTGGCCAAATCCCCAGTCTGATGTATTAAACTCATGGTGAAGAGCATTTCCCCTTTGACTGCACTTATTGCCACTTAATTTCCTCTTTGCTCACGTGCTCCTTTTCTCTCTTTCTATTTCTTCTCTGTTGTTCTCTCATTCTTTTGAAGAAAAAGGTGGAAAATGTGTGACATAGGGTGCTTTTCTACATCTGGTGATTTTCTGTCCTTCTTTGACCCATGAAGTCCAGTTCTCCCTAAAACAGCCATTAGGAGGGGGAATTGCAAGTGTCTGACATGGCCAATCATGCAACAATTTAGCCACTGATTTAATTTCTCTCCAGCACAGCATATCTGCCCCTCTCATCTTCTCTCTGAAGTGTAAATGTAGACCATCAGAGGCTTGGGTTGCATTTTTTCTTTTGCTACAATTAGACAGGACTCCAGTCTCTCATCATGTTATCCAAACTTGTAAAGATGACTGTACATGCGTAAGTATACTATCCACAGTGTCTTGTTTCATTATTTCCAGGAAAAACTGGACAAACACTTTGGTAACTAAATATACATACCTGATATGTTGGAGTTGCAGGCAAAATCCTACCAATCATTCTAATAATATTTGTCATTATTATTATTTAATTTTACTTTTTTGCAGTAATCAACCACTGGCTCATTTGCTGTACTGCTTTTATCATCTGGGCAACACCTAGTCAGGAACAATAAATGTATCATACTATGTATTCATTTCCAACAAGAAATGTCAAAAAAAAAGCAACTAATTTAATCCCACCTTCTTCATTTCTGGCACACAGAAATGAAGAAGGTGGGGTACAGTGTGATTAAGTATCACCCTGTACACTCTAGCATATGCAGGGTGATATTGCACCTAAAGTTTGTTTGCCAGCCAGAAGAAGACACATTGGATGGACTGAGTCCTGGCAGTAGCCGGACCATGACAAACTACCTGATGAGCCAAATAAGTGTTAAAACAAATGAAAAATTGAAATAAATACTGTATGGATAAAAAAATGGAAGAAACACACACTTTGCTAATCGTGCTACATGTAGCTATTTGATGAAAATGAATTTAATTGCAATTAATTATTTAAAACAATCATTTTTTACTCATGTCCTACCACGAATATATAAATAAAATAATAAAAAAACAAAACAAACACAATTGGACTATAGCTTCAAATTCAAACAAACTGTATGAATGTGAATTGTAAAAGATAACAAAAAACACAATAATCACCTTGGAGATAGCTCTTTTCCTTCTCTTGCTGCTGTAGGCAGCTTTGCTTCCTTTAAGATGGATTACTGCCACCTACTGGGTATTTTTACCCAGCCGTAGACCACATTCTAACTGAGAACACAAACAAGCATTGCCATACAATTTAGTTTTCTCACTAGCTATCGTACACTTGTCATGAGTATTATTATTTGTTTAGATTTTTTTTATGAAGTCCTGCACGTTAACACTTACAAACTGCTAAAAAAAAAAAAAATGAAATTATTTGGAAAATAAACTGGTAAACAACAATATATTGTTTTTTTAACTTAGTAGTCCAAAGAAACATTTATAGTGACAACACCAGTACATATACAGTGGGGGGAAATAAGTATTTGGCCCCTTGCTGATTTTGCAGGTTTGCCCACTTACAAAGAATGCAACAATATATAATTTTAATCATATGTATATTCTAACAGTGAGAGACAGAATCCCAAAGAAAATTCCAGAAAATCACATCATATGAATTTATTTAAATTGATAACCATCTGATGAGGAAAAACAAGTATTTGACCCCCTGGACAAACAGCATGTTAATATTTTTATAGAAAAGCCTTTATTGGCCAGCACAGATGCCAAACGGTTTTTATAGCTAGTGACGATGTTTGTGCACATTTCGGCAGGGATGTTAGCCCACTCTTCCCTGCAGACAACCTTCAAATCATTCAGGTTCCGAGGCTGTCACCTGGCAACTTGATTTTTTAGCTCCCTTCAAAGATTTTCAATTGGATTCAGGTCTGGAGACTTGCTAGGCCACTCCAGAACCTGGATGTGCTTCTTCTTCAGCCACTCTTTTGTTGCTTTTTTCTTCTTCAGCCACTCTTTGGCAGTGTGCTAAGGGTCGTTGTCGTGCTGAAACACACATCCTCCCCTCAATGCGATGGAGGTGTCCTGTCCCCTTAGCTGAAAAGCACCCCCAAAGCATTATACTGCCACCAGCATGCTTGACGGTGAGGATGGTGTTCTTTGGGTTGTACTTGGTGTTCTTTGCCCTCCTTACACAGTGAGTTGAGTTGAGCCCAAAAAGTTCTATTTTGGTCTCATCTGACTACATCTACTTCCATGCCTCTTCTGAGTCGTCCAGGTGGTCAATGGCAAAATTCATGCGGCCCTGTACATGTTTCTTCTTGAGCAGGGGGACCTTGCGTGCGCTGCAGGATTTCAATCCATGACGGTGTAGTGTGTTACCAACTGTTTCTTTTGTAACTGTGGTCCCAGCTGCCTTCAGTTGATTCAGCAGCTCCCCCTTGTGGTTTTGGGATGATTCCTCACCGTTCGCATGAACAGGGACACCCCACGAGGCGAGATCTTGTGTGAAGGCCCAGATCGAGGGAGGTTGGCAGTGGTGTGGTGCTTCTTCCAATTCCTGATTACTGCACCGACAGTTGATCTTTTCTCTCCAAGTTGCTTTCTGATTCTCTTGTACCCCATCCCAGCCCTGTTGTTAGGTTTATTCTAACATAAGTGACAACAAAGTAACAACACAAAGACGTCTGGATCTTTTTCTTGCAAGGGGAGAATGCAGCTTGCTCTTCTGGCAGCTTCCTCATCAACTCCGAGTTGCTGCACCCTTCCTCTGCTCTTTTATTTAGTTTACAAAAGTATCAGATTACATAACATTTGATTTAGTGTGAGTATATGGAGTAGGAAGCTGGATGTGAAAATGGGTGTGAATGGGGGTGTGACAAGGAAAAGATGGGAAGTAAGCAGTTTCTTAAAGTGACAGTAACACACTGGAGTAAATATGGGAAGCAAGCAGTTTGTTAAAGCGACAGTACAGCATGAAGCAATGATAATAAATGCAATTCTTCCAACACCTGTGCAGGTCAACAGTCTTGTCCGTAGAAAGCTCTTTGGTCTTGCCCATGGTGGAAATGTTGGATGCTGGTTGTTTGGGTGTGGACAGGTGTCTTTTATACAGGTAACAAGGTGTGTATCCATGCCTCCTTGTGCACTCATCTCATGGGGTGTCAAACAGGATCATGTGGGTGCCTTGGGGTACTTTGCGTGTTTGTGTGCCTGTGTGAATAGAAGAAGGCTATGAGCTGCTGTGGACCGCCTGGCAGGCCCCTGACAGCTGGGGTCCTCGCCGTCAGTTGCGGCCCACTACTCGCCCAGACAGCTTCCTGCTGTGACTTCCCAACACACACTCTGACATATGCACACACATAACCCACCCAACCCCCAATCTCTTGTGGCCATATCCCTGAACGCTGTCCAACCAGTCCACAGCATGGGCCACCTGCCCTTCAAAAAAGGGAAAATTAGCATTATTTGATATCTCAATTAAGTTGCCTCACCCAGGAGGAGGTGCAAAGGTGTTGGTGGTTTTTGGGGTAACAGAAGAAGAGAACAAACCTTTATGTGCCTTTATGTTTGTGTTTTCTTTTGTACCTCTGGTTTTGTATATGACAAGAGTGCTGTTAAGATTTCTCTGTTGCCTCGGCATAGTTGGCACCAAACAGCTTAGACGAGACCAGAGAGGAATGTATTGTCTTGATGGGGGCATTTCATTAAAAACTTGTTTAGTGTCCTTGTTCCTTTTATTGTTTTCAAGCCCTGGGCGACTCACACTTACTCTTCATCAGAGCTGGCTGCTCTCAATAAGCCAGGTGCCAGGAAAATCCATATCCTTGAGCTCTTCACGAATGATACACAAAAGCTATTGTGCCTACTCGGAGGAAATAGGACAAAACAAAATGGCACGAATAATAAACTTTCTCAAGGAACATATTCTTTTCTGTGATTTCACAGGAGCTATGATTTAGAGAAAGTGAACACTATAACACAAACCAGCCACTAGGGTACACGAATCAGTGTTTTATAGTGCCGGTCCCAAGCCCGGATAAATGGTGAGGGTTGCATCAGGAAGGGCATCCAGCGTAAAACTTTTAGCCAAATCAAATATGCAAATCACTAAAACGATTTCCATACCGGATCGGTTGAGGCCTGGGTTAACAACGACCGCTAACAGTGCTGTTGACCTACAGGGCACTGATGGAAATTGGACTACTGTTGGTAAGAGACAGAGAAGAAGAGGAGGCCGTTTGGTTAGGAGAAAAAGAGAAAAGATGAATAATAGAAGTGTTGGTCTGAAGTTTGGAACTCTGAATGTAGGTACAATGACAGGGGAAAGTAGAGAAATAGCTGATGTGATGGAGAGAAGAAGAGTATATATTTTGTGTGTGCAGGAGACCAGGTGGAAGGGCAGCAAGGCTAGAAACATTGGAGGAGGCTACAAACTGTTTTATCATGGTTCAGATGGGAAGAGAAATGGAGTAGGGGTGATCCTAAAGGAAGAATATGTAAGAAATGTGGTAGAGGTGAAAAGAGAGTCAGACAGGTTGATGTGTGTGAAGGTAGAAGTAGAAGGAGAGATGATTAATGTTGTTAGTGGTTATGCCCCACAGGTGGGCTGTGAGTTGGAAGAAAAGGAGAAGTTCTGGAAGGAGCTAGATTGGATGGTAGAGAGTATCCCCAGGAGAGAGAGAGTGGTGATTGGAGCAGACCTAAATGGTCATGTAGGGGAAGGGAACAGAGGAGATGAGGAAGTGATAGGCAGGTTTGGTGTTAGGGAGAGAAACGTAGAAGGACAGGCAGTGGTAGATTTTGCAAAGAGAATGGAAATGGCTGTGGTAAACACATATTTCCAAAAGAAAGAGGAACATAGGGTGACTTACAAGAGTGGAGGCAGGTCCACACAGATAGATTATATTCTATGTAGAAGATGTAATCTGAGGGAGATTAGAGACTGTAAGGTGGTGGCAGGTGAGAGTGTAGCCAAACAACATCGGATGGTAGTGTGTAAAATGACGATGGAGGTGACAAAAAGGAAGAGAGTGAAGACAGAGCAGAAGATCAAGTGGTGGAAACTAAGGAAAGAGACATGTTGTGAAGACTTCAGGAAGGAAGTAAGGGCAGTTCTGGGTAGTGTTGAGATATTCCCAGATGATTGGGAGACTACAGCTGCAGTGATGAGGGAGACAGGTAGGAAGGTGCTAGGTATGTCCTCTGGGCAGAGAAAGGAGGACAAAGAGACCTGGTGGTGGAATGAGGAGATCCAGGAGAGTGTGCAGAGAAAGAGATTAGCGAAGAAGAGATGGGACAGTGACAGAACAGAAGAGAACAGACTGGAGTACAAAGAGAGGACAAGGGAGGTGAAGAGGGAAGTGGCCAAGGCCAAACAAAAGGCATATGAGGAGTTGTATGAGAGTTTGGAAACAAAGGAAGGAGAAAAGGAGTTGTATAGATTGGCGAGACAGAGAAATCAAGCTGGGAAGGATGTGCAGCAGGTGAGGTTGATTAAGGACAGAGAGGGGAATGTGATCACAAGTGAGGAAAGTGTGCTGAGAAGATGGAAGGAATACTTTGAGGAGTTGTTAAATGAGGAAAATGAAAGGGAAAGTAGAAACGAGGAGCCAGAGACTAGTAGGAAGAAGGTAGATCAGGTTAGAAAGGATGAAGTTAGAAAAGCCCTGAAGAGGATGAAGAGTGGAAAGTCAGTTGGTCCTGATGACATACCAGTGGAAGTATGGAAGTGTTTAGGAGAAGTGGCAGTAAATTTCCTGACTGGTTTGTTTAACAGAATTTTAGAGACTGGCAAGATGCCTGATGAGTGGAGAAAAAGTGTTCTGGTGCCAATTCATAAGAAGGGTGATGCACAGAGTTGTAACAACTACAGAGGGATAAAGTTGATGAGCCATACAATGAAGATTTGGGAACGAGTAGTTGAAGCTAGGTTGAGGCAGGAAGTGGAGATTTGTGAACAACAGTATGGTTTCATGCCTAGGAAGAGTACCACAGATGCAATATTTGCCTTGAGGATGTTGATGGAGAAGTACAGGGAAGGTCAGAAGGAGCTGCATTGTGTATTTGTAGATCTAGAAAAGGCATATGACAAAGTGCCAAGGGAGGAATTGTGGTTTTGTATGAGGAAGTCAGGAGTGGCAGAGAAGTATGTTAGTTTGGTGCAGGACATGTATGAGAATAGTACAACAGTAGTGAGGTGCGCTGTTGGGAGGACAGAAGACTTCAAAGTGGAGGTGGGACTACATCAAGGATCGGCCCTGAGCCCCTTCTTGTTTGCTGTGGTGATGGACAGATTGACAGATGAGGTCAGACAGGAGTCCCCATGGACTATGATGTTTGCAGATGACATTGTGATCTGTAGTGAGAGTAGGCAGCAGCTAGAAGAGAACCTAGAGAGGTGGAGGTTTGCACTAGAAAGAAGAGGAATGAAGGTCAGTCGCAGCAAGACAGAGTACATGTGTGTAAACGAAAGGCAGAACAGTGAAATAGTGAGGCTACAAGGAGCAGAGGTGGTGAAGGTGCAGGAGTTTAGGTACTTAGGATCAACTGTTCAGAGCAGCGGAGACTGTGGAAGAGAGGTGAAGAATAGAGTACAGGCAGGATGGAACAGCTGGAGAAAAGTGTCAGGAGGGGAAAGGTTTACAGGATGGGGGTGAGACCAGCCATGATGTATGGCTTAGAGACACTAGCAATAGGCAAAAGACAGGAAGCAGAGCTGGAGGTGGCAGAGTTAAAGATGCTAAGATCCTCTTTAGGAGTGACAAGAATGGACAGGATCAGGAATGAGGTCATTAGAGGGACAACACAGACAGGAAGGTTTGGAGAAAAGGATAGAGAAGCCAGATTGAGATGGTTTGGACATGTGTGGAGGTGAGACAGTGGATACATGGGTAGAACAATGCTAGAGATGGAGCTACCAGGTAGGAGACAAAGAAGAAGGCCAAAGAGGAGCTATATGGATGCAGTGAGGGAGGACATGCAGATAGTTGGAGTCAGAGTAGACGATACAGAGAACAGGGAGAGATGGAAATCAATGATTTGCTGTGGCAACCCCTGAAAAAAGGACAAAGCCGAAAGAAAAAGAAGAAGAAGAAGAACACTATAACACACATGGACAAAAACGGAGACCAAAAGATCCTGTTCTTCTCATTAAGATTAGTAAACAACAGCTCGTTCGGAGAGGTAACTCCTTAAACAAGGCCCTCTCAGCTTTCACACGGAGAGAGTGTGGCATAGGAAAAAAATAAACTTGAAGAACCATGCATGTACACAGAGACACACACCCCTTGCACATAATTACACGGCAGCATGGTGCACATTCCTGGCTGAAAGTGTGTATAAACCCAGGCAGAGATATGATCTAGTGAGGAGCTGCTCTTATTAAATATTAACAAACACCATTCCCAAGTAGCCTCAATCCCCACAAGCACCTCTAATGCCAGTCAGAGTTCCAGCCTAGCTATCTCGTATCACTACAGAACCTCTCTCACCGCTGAATAGTCTGCTGTGCTTTCTCTAAGAAAAGAGTTCAGAGAGTCCTGAAAGGGTGACGGGGGGACGGGGGACACAGTGGGCGTGCTGCTTGCTGTACATGTTCTATCTCCGTCCTTTTTTTATCTATAGGGAGCCGCAGACATCGTCATATTGGTAAATTAGTGTAAGAGGAATTCAAATCATTGCTATCTGAACAGGGCTGCAAAGTGCTTGAACAGAAATTCACAACCTCGACTTCACCCGTATGGTCGATTGTTGGGGAGATTGTATGTGTGTGAGTGTGTGTGTGTGTGTGTGTGTGTGCGTGTGTGTGTGCAGTTGGAAGTTGGGATTAAAGGTTTTGATGTCCCACAAAACAGGAGTCTCCCATGCATACATATGCTAATGACTGAGCCTATATAGAAATATAATGGCACATTTTTTGACAAAGATGGCTTTTGATCCCACCATTTCTCAATGCAGGCCTCAACGCAATGCATACAATTCAATTTCTCAAACACAAACGACCTATGCACAGAACAACATGTTTGGCTGTAACTAGACAGACATTTGCACGCTCACCTGACCCAAGATATTTTCTGAGGAATTCTCTGTCCATTAGTAAATAATGTTCCTCACATCAAGTCCGCAAAGTATTCAGGCTTGTCAATATCTACAGTTTATAATGGCTGCTGCTGGCTGTGTGACCCTAGGTCTGTTTGGTGGTACTGCATTTGACACTTCATGCTACCATAATGGACATGACCACATAGGCTCAGGACTACTTTAGAAAACCATTGTTCCATAAAAGGTCCATGAATGCATCAATTTGTGCAGAAATACCATTAAGTTCTCTGGTTGCAAGCACATCTGAGTTGGACTGAGTCACAATAAATACATTTCCATGCTGAAGTTTGTTAATGGGAAAAATGTGATTTATTGTGTCAAAAATAAAAAATAAACGGATGCATGAGTGTTCTGAATGTACATGACGATGATGCTGACATTGTTGGTTATAATGGAATATAAGAGAAAATGATGACTGCCTTTGTATCTGTCTTCTGGTGAGTCCACTGGAAGGCGCCTATCGCCCTAACCAGAATTCGATCTTGCCCAGGAGGTGAACCCTGGGATTCCACACCAATGACAGAGACATTGTCTCTGGGCCAAAGTGCCACACATTTGTACTATATTGATGCCATTTTTGGAAAATTGTTGTGTTAGCAGCAGATATGCTCCTAACAGGCTGCCCGAAGCTTGTGGTTACATTCAGGCTGGACACTTAGAATTGCTTCTTTTTAAAGATTGTTACAATTGTCATGACAATTAAGAAGGTAGCATGTTAGTAAAATATAGATAGTAAAAGTGTGAAAGTAGATTATATATTAATATTCAGGCTTTTCACTCTTTAGGAGCTACAGGCATTGGGTTTATGTTCATGTTGATTCTTGAGCAGTTTGGTGGCGGAGGGACTTAAAACATGAACAGAAAAATGTAATCCCAGTTGTTCTGCTCAAAGCTGTGTTGCAGCTAATAGTTGAACACACATAGAAACACACATGTACGTATGCACACATACACGTAAAAACCAGCACAGGCAAAACTGCTCCATTTTATGATCATTACACAGCACGGGTCCGTCACTCCCTTTGGAGCCGTGTTCTGCCTCCGGTGCTACATTTGACGGTTTGTTGAGCGGCACGTAGGTGTGTAGTCTCCGCCGCGTTATGTGATCAAACAACCCAACTGACGCATGGCCAATTATCTTGGCTGCCTCCTTTCATCTTGCATTTAAGGAGAGGCAAAGTAAAAACCAGAGAGGAAGATGGAACGGGGAGGGGGAGGGATGCAGGGGAAAAAAAAGCAAGGCTGGTAATGGCGTGTTTTTTGAAGAATGGCAGATGTAAAAGCACTCTTCTTACAGTCCCACAGGGAACCTGACATGTGCACTGTTTCTAAAAAAAAGTAAACAATGGCTCACAAACATACACACAGCCTGTGAAGCTTTACCCTTATCAAGCCATAAATAGGGCAATATGGAACAAACAGAGAGAATAAGGGAGAAATTAAGTATGAAATGTGACACCTGGAGGTATGTATGGGCTAGTCTCCAGTCTCAATCTATACCATCACCTTGCGTTCCATCACAACAACACAGTCTGAATGAGCAGGGAACAATAATAATAGAAAGAAAAAAAATCTTCTTCATATTGGTTTTGCTCTCAACTGTTCAATCCAACTGTGTAACAAGGTGAAGTGAATGTTTAACCTTGGTGCTCTAACACTCACTCACTCTTTATTGTTCATTAACATAATTAAATCACTGCTCAAAATGATGAAATGTAACAGTTATTTTAATCTGTAATTGGGTCAGGCAGTTGAACCTTTACTCGTCAGGCAAAATAACAAAAAGAAAATACTGTACGTTGTGTCATAGCAGGCTGTTAGCTGTACACATTTTTCATAATGTAATCTATCATGTAAGCTACACATCAACGTCCGATTTTAATCTGAATGAGTAACTTTCGCATAAACATTCAGATAACAACTTACATAAAATCACAATAAATGCACAGGAGCCACACAAAACCAAATGAAAATATCGACAGACCGCCATTTTCTATAGTTGTCCTCTCCGCGGGAAAGCAGGACTACTTCTACTTCACCTCTCATGGTTTACAGCATAATATCTTCATTAACAAACTTCATTCATACATACAAAAGGGTTTTATACATGAATTGTGGTCAGTTAACGCACTTTACCAACCTGTTTACACAGGAAAAGAGGAACGTCAGCCTGACGTTGCATATAAAAAGTAGCGCTCACTTTAGAGGACACTCCCCCATTTGTGACCATACATATTTGTAGGTGTCACACTCTCTATCACCCAATCCAGCTCATTCCAGAACTTCTCCTTTTCTTCCATCTCACAGCCCACCTGTGGGGCATAACCACTGACAACATTCATCATCAATCCTTCTACAGGGAGTGCAGAATTATTAGGCAAATGAGTATTTTGACCACATCATCCTCTTTATGCACGTTGTCTTACTCCAAGCTGTATAGGCTCGAAAGCCCACTACCAATTAAGCATATCAGGTGATGTGCATCTCTGTAATGAGAAGGGGTGTGGTCTAATGACATCAACACCCTATATCAGGTGTGCATAATTATTAGGCAACTTCCTTTCCTTTGGCAAAATGGGTCAGAAGAGGGACTTGACAGGCTCAGAAAAGTCAAAAATAGTGAGATATCTTGCAGAGGGATGCAGCACTCTTAAAATTGCCAAGCTTCTGAAGCGTGATCATCGAACAATCAAGCGTTTCATTCAAAATAGTCAACAGGGTCGCAAGAAGCGTGTGGAAAAACCAAGGCGCAAAATAACTGCCCATGAACTGAGAAAAGTCAAGAGTGCAGCTGCCAAGATGCCACTTGCCACCAGTTTTGCCATATTTCAGAGCTGCAACATCACTGGAGTGCCCAAAAGCACAAGGTGTGCAATACTCAGAGACATGGCCAAGGTAAGAAAGGCTGAAAAACGACCACCACTGAACAAGACACACAAGCTGAAACGTCAAGACTGGGCCAAGAAATATCTCAAGACTGATTTTTCTAAGGTTTTATGGACTGATGAAATGAGAGTGAGTCTTGATGGGCCAGATGGATGGGCCCGTGGCTGGATCGGTAAAGGGCAGAGAGCTCTAGTCCGACTCAGACGCCAGCAAGGTGGAGGTGGGGGACTGGTATGGGCTGGTATCATCAAAGATGAGCTTGTGGGGCCTTTTCGGGTTGAGGATGGAGTCAAGCTCAACTCCCAGTCCTACTGCCAGTTTCTGGAAGACACCTTCTTCAAGCAGTGGTACAGGAAGAAGTCCGCATCCTTCAAGAAAAACATGATTTTCATGCAGGACAATGCTCCATCACACGCATCCAAGTACTCCACAGCGTGGCTGGCAAGAAAGGGCCTAAAAGAAGAAAAACTAATGACATGGCCTCCTTGTTCACCTGATCTGAACCCCATAGAGAACCTGTGGTCCCTCATCAAATGTGAGATTTACAAGGAGGGAAAACAGTACACCTCTCTGAACAGTGTCTGGGAGGCTGTGGTTGCTGCTGCACGCAATGTTGATCGTGAACAGATCAAAACACTGACAGAATCCATGGATGGCAGGCTTTTGAGTGTCCTTGCAAAGAAAGGTGGCTATATTGGTCACTGATTTGTTTTTGAATGTCAGAAATGTATATTTGTGAATGTTGAGCTGTTATATTGGTTTCCCTGGTGAAAATAAATAATTGAAATGGGTATATATTTGTTTTTTGTTAAGTTGCCTAATAATTATGCACAGTAATAGTCACCTGCACACACAGATATCCTCCTAAAATAGCTAAAACTAAAAAAGCCCCACTCCAAATCCCAAAAATATTCAGCTTTGATATTAATGAGTCTTTTGGGTTCATTAAGAACATGGTTGTTGTTAAATAATAAAATGAATCCTCAAAAATACAACTCGCCTAATAATTCTGCACTCCTTCTATTTCTACCTTCACACACATCAACCTGTCTGACTCTCTTTTCACCTCTACCACATTTCTTACATATTTGTCAGGTCTGTCTGTTCCTGCTGTCTGCTGTGTGGGGTAATTTGTTATCACACTCACCTGTGTCTGCAATTAGCCACTTATGTCACCTGGTGCTCCCTGTATATATACCTCTCTCCCTCACGCTGGCCTTGTGGGATCATGAAGTAAGTGACTGTCTGTGTGCGGTGTTTTTGGGAGTGCTGTATTGTCCGTGCCAGCATTGTATCGAGTTTTTTGTTGTAGCTGTACCTCGTCTGTTCCTGAGCAAGTCTGTTGCTGTGCTCAACTCTGTTCCTGTTCTCAGCTCTGCTCGACTTTGCGTATGCTTCTGTCTTGGTTTTTGGAATTTTTAATCTTGAAATAAACTACCTGCACCAGTCCTGCATTTGGGTCCTGCCTGCTTCCTGCCATGTCGATGGCTCATCGTGACAATATTCTTCCTTTAGGATTACCCCTACTCCATTTCTCTTCCCATCTGAACCATGATAAAACAGTATGTAGCCTCCTCCAATGTTTCTAGCCTTGCTGCCCTTCCACCTGATCTCCTGCACACACAACATGTCTACTCTTTTCTCCATCATATCAGCCAATTCTCTACTTTTCCCTGTAATTGTGCCTACATTCAGTTCCAAACTTCAAACTAACACGTCTATCCTTCTTTTTTCTCTTTTTCTCCTAACCAAACGCCCTCCTCTTCTTCTTTGTCTAAGATCAACAGTAGCCCAATTTCCATCAGTACCCTGTAGGTCAACAGCACTGTTGGTGGTTGTTTATGACCTGGGCCCCGACTGATCTGGTATGTAAATAGTTTTAATTCGCATTATTTGATTTGGCAAAGGTTTTACACCAGATGCCCTTCCTGATGCAACCCTCACCATTTATCCGGGCTTGGGACCGGCACTATAATGAAACTGGTATGTGTACCCTAGTGGCTGGTAAATTTTTACATTTATTAAAATATTTAAAACACAGAAAAAGGAAGATAAGTTCTTTTAGTTATACATTTAAATAGTTTGCAAAATAAAGATAATCATCCTGCACTTTAGCATATGGTGAAATACACATTTTTGCTGGATAAAAGAGCTGCTCAACATTGTCTGATTCAATTTAATTATACAGTTGTGAGCAAGACCCAGCCTTCTTTTAAAAAGACTGATTTTTGGATGCCCCTTTTATACATAATGTGGGTGGAAAATATCACTGAAAAAAGGGAAATAATTAAACAGTTATTGAAAAAAATAGTCATCCAAGTAAATGGTAGAAAAGCAAACTAAACCTGGATTAACCATACTGTCCACATATCCTGGACATTATCACATTTTGAAGACAAAGTTTGTGGTAAATAGTGTTTCCAAGGAGTTAGAACAGAAGCCCTGGCCTTGGAAATGTTATTTAATTATTTTGCTTGAAAACAAAAAAGTGAGGCAGATAGGGAAGAAAGCAATTACAACGAGAGCAGCAGTTACTGACAATCAATTAGAGAGGCCTTGGCTTTGCCTCAGAACATTGCACTCTAATGGAAATGTAAAAGTAAAGCACCAAAGTAAAAGTGTAAATGAAATAAAGAGAAAACCATTAGAATTTATTATTGGATAGCAAAACAAAACTGGACGAGGGATAAAAATAGAGTTGAGCCACTCATCTGCACCTACACTGAAAACCACTAACTGAATGAAATAGCCATCAACCTATCTACAGTTGCTCTGGATCTGGCAGAATATTTCTTTATATTGCTGCTGTGCGTCGTGTTATCCCTCAGGGCTGCCTCAAACTCCTTCTCCATCAGCGAGGACAGTTCTTGGGCCACAGTTCTGAAGTTGGCCACACTGAGCACAGCAAGGATGGTGTGGGGCTCTACCAGGCCTGAAAGGACTTAACGTTTCTCAGTGAGGGCTTGAGTTAGGACAGGGATCGTAGAGCTCAAACCCAGATCCAGTCTGTCAAATCCAGTCTCACCTCTCATCCAGTATAACCTGCACAGATTGACTTCTTAGAACCTGTTTGAAATTAAAAATAATTATTATAAATTATTATATATAGTTGATCAATCCCAACTGCAATATGCAATATTTGTGTTTTAAAGAAAAACTATTTTAAATTGCCGTTCACATAGTTTTTCCATCACATGATAATGTGTGAGAACCTCAAACTCATCCTGAGTTGAAGAAAAAACAGCAGCTGCACGCAGTGGACACTTTCAGAGACAGGAAGACTCAGTATTTTTGTAGGTACTGGTTGCTCTGAGCTGCAAGAAGACAGCCGCATCAGAAGGTGGTAGCGTAACTGGAGACGCACGTCATCCCATAGTTTACATCTTAAAGAAACAATAAAGAATGGTAAATAAAGAATGCAAAAAATTAGTTGAGGGAGTAATCCAATTGAGTATTTTACCTCTACTTCCCTCACTGTTCACCAAGTTAAGAGAAGAAGAAGATAAGGAGGAAGATGAGGAGGTAAAGGGGAAGCAGATACCACACTGGGCAGAAAGGGTCAAGAGTAGCTGAAGTGTCAACTCTTTTCTGTCGTCCTCAGATTTCAGGTACTGTTGCTAAACAGACATGAAGACAGGTGTTAATATACATTAATTTGTGGTGATGTGAAAAGCCAAAATGTTGTCTACCACACTGTAATTACCAGAGCTCTGAGGAAGTCCATGAACTCTTGGTTTTCTGTTATGAGAGGCCTTATACTGTTTTGCATTCCCAGGTTAAACCACTGGAGGCACTCTGCAGGGCTCAGTGGACGGTCCCCTGTTTGGACGGTCCTCCCATCTGGGCATGAATCTCCTTTAGCTGCTGTTCCATCCATCCATCCATCCATCCATCTTCAACCGCTTATCCGGGGCCGGGTTGCGGGGGCAGTCTGAGTCTGAGCAGGGACACCCAGACTTCCCTCTCCCTCGACACTTCCTCCAGTTCTTCTGGGGGGACCCCAAGGCGTTCCCAGGCCAGCCGAGCAACGTAGTCGCTCCAGCGTGTCCTAGGTCTTCCCCTAGGTCTCTTCCCAGAGGGAAGCATTACTGCGGCCGCAGCACCGATCCGCCTGTCAATCTCACGCTCCATCCTACCCTCACTCGTAAACAAGACCCCCAGATATTTAAACTCCTCCACCTGAAGCAGGACTTCCTCCCCAACCCGAAGGGTGCATACCACCTTTTTCCGGTCGAGAACCATGGC
>NW_007585169.1:10345-12967 GCF_000523025.1 Cynoglossus semilaevis | reverse complement strand
CCATAGCCAGAGTGGTTGTCCAGGGATTGGGCCGTCGGGGTCTCCGCCCACAACCGCCACCCAAATCACAAGGCACCGGCCCCTTGTGGGCCTTCCTGCGGGTGGTGGGCCCACTGGAAAGCGGACTCACGTCGCTTGTTCGGGCTGAGCCCAGCCGGGTCCCGTGAGCAAGGACCCGGCCACCAGGCGCTCGCCTGCGAGCCCCAACCCCGGACCTGGCTCCAGAGTGGGGCCCCGGTGACGTCAATCCGGGCGACGTAAACCTCTTTGATGATTTGTTTTCTTCATCAAGGGGGGGTTTTGAACCGCTATTTGTCTGATCCGTCGCCTAAGACCTGTTTGCCTTGGGAGACCCTACCAGGGGCGTTAAGCCCCCGAAAACATAGCTCCTAGGTTTATTCGGATACTCAAACCCCTCCACCACGTTAAGGTTGCGATTCAAGGAGGGGGTGTTCGATGCTAAAGTGATTAAAAATATTCCTGAATAAATTTGCAGACTGACTACAATGAATTGGTCGTATTAAACAAATAAATATCTGGAGGTTCAGGCCTACAGACCTTGAATAATTAAGGAAAGAGAAAGAAAGAGCCAGTTTATACAGTAGATTGTATGGTATAGTGTATACACTATACCATACTGGAGATACACAAAGACCCATAAAGCGCATCACTTTTGGTTTCCCCTCACTCTAATTTGTTGTATGTACGGTGGGAAGACAGATACTGTAGCATCAACAGTAATGAACACAGACATCGATATATATCAGTGTGTGATTGCACACCAGGAATCCCGTGTGAAGTGGTTTTCAGGCATCGGCAGGCCTTTGACTTCTTTTACCATTTCACGTCTTAGAAATGACATGCTTGCCCGTGATGTTCAGTCATTCCCATACAAATCTTTGCATATCTATTTATTCATGTAAGTGTAACTGTGAGTATATGTCTCTGTTTGTGTATAGTCACATGAATAAATGTGTGTAGAAGTAGCAGTAAAAATAAATCAAATTGCATACTATTGGATACTATTACTGTGTCAAATATCAGAAAGAAGCAACAGGTGTTTATCTAAGGTCCCTGGGGCAAAGGGTAAGGAGGGCTTCATGGACACTAAGTAGTACAGTTCAGGTAAAAGTATAACGTATAGTATAACAATTTTCTATAAGAAAAAGACATTTGAATGGATTTCTGCACTGAAGCTGCCCTCTGCTTTTATTTTTTTCATCCATCCTACGTTACCAGCTTGTAGTTGAGGTGAGTTCATGCAGGGTTAACTTGATTAGTATAAACAAAGCTCAAAGGAGACTTTGAGCTATTTCTTGTAAGTAATGAATCAATGAAAATAAATATTTTCTTTTGTAATTTCCAAGGTTTCATGAGTTGTGAATGCGGTTGCTAAGTAGGTTTTATTAATTAAGAAAATAAGTGTTGTCACAAGCTCTGATTGTTCACAAATGTATTACCAGTTTTGCAACATGTCATTTTGCACAGGCGAGAAAGCCAACACTCACAATAGCTTGAAAGAAACTGGTAAAGTCCCAAGCTAGTTATTTGTAATATACAGTATGTGACAGTGAGGTAAAGTTTGAAGCAGCCACTGTAAAGTGTTTCTAAGCAAAAATAATCATATGAGTGTTAAAACACCATGATTTCGCCAAACACATCCAGTTCCAAGATCTCAACAACAGAAAAGCAGCTAAAGCTAAAGAATCATCTTCGTCATTATACAGACACAGGCAACCCAGCAGTGATTACTTTTCTAAGCGCCTAGTAAGTAACTAGACACACTAAAGTGATGCCAAGAGGGATTAGAACCTGTGATTCAGGGATAACAAGACACTGGTTAGACATTCTTGTTGTCTCTCATTACCTGCTGGAGTTTTTACTTCCAGGCAAGGATGAAAGTGAGGTCATGCATTGTTCTAGTTTCTCAAAGTCAAAACCAAAATAATACAAAATGCAGACATTTTTGTTTCATTATGCACAAGCTTTTATTTATCAGAACATTGGGAGCCCATTTTTATTTATTCACTCATTTGAGCTTAAGTTGTTGAACTGAAGAGAGGACCTGTGACTGAGTGCAGTTTGTCTTTTGTGTTGCACAACCTCAATATCATGAAAAGGTTGTAAGACTTTGATGATAAGAAGAGTTTTGCAAACTTTTGAACAAGGACAATGTCAGTATTTCAAAGTTGTTTTCTTTAACGATTGTGTTTGGTTTTGTAACATTTTCATTTCATTAAAAATAAAATATTGTGCTATGCCTTTGCATCCTTAAAGAATAGTATGCCATTTTTCAAAATCCGCCACTGTATAAGTACAATTGTGTGACACAAAGTCAAAGTGCCTTGTCTCTCAGTCAGCTCATCCCTAGTGCCGGTGTATAAAGCATCTCCTGCCTTCTCCTGGGCCATGAACACATCCAGATATCTTACAATGGCAACACATTAAATAACCGTTCAATCTGATACACTTTTCCTTTCAGTGGGGGAAAAACTGTATATATATATATATATATATATATATATATATATATATATATATATATATATATATATATATATATATATATATATATATATATATATATATATATATATATATATATATATATATATATATATA
>NW_007585169.1:2741-7962 GCF_000523025.1 Cynoglossus semilaevis | reverse complement strand
AGTGTCAGGAGTGATCTGTGACAGAAGAGTGTCAGCTAAGGTGAAGGGAAAGGTTTACAGGACAGTGGTGAGACCAGCCATGATGTATGGTTTAGAGACAGTAGCAATAGGCAGAAGACAGGAGGTGTAGCTGGAGGTGGCAGAGTTAAAGTAAGATTCTCTTTGAGTGACAAGAATGAACAGGATCAGGAATGAGGTCATTAGAGGGACAACACAGACAGGAAGGTTTGGAGAAAAGGCTAGATTGAGATGGTTTGGACATGTGCAGAGGAGGGACAGTGGATACATTGGTAGAAGAATGTTAGAGATGGAGCTACCAGGTAGGAGAAAAAGAGGAAGGCCAAAGAGGAGATATATGGATGCAGTAAGGGAGGGCATGCAGATAGTTGGAGTCAGAGTAGAAGATACAGAGAACAGGGAGAGATGGAAATCAATGATTTGCTGTGGCAACCCCTGAAAAAGGGACAAAGCCGAAAGAAAAAGAAGAATACTCTGATCCCTACTTTTGGACTAGTCCATTTTTAGTTTCCCTTTTCAGTTTATTCAATGTGTGTAGTATGTCTGACTAAAACTATTGAAAATGTTACCTAACTATATAAAAAAAAAATGTTTAAGCAAGGCAACTCTTAAAGATCCCAGTGTAAGACTAGGTGATATTGAAGAGTAAATGTCTGATTGTAACAAAATGATAATTTCTCAGCCCACCTTGGTTTTCAGAATGCAATTACAGCAACCCTTACACAGTGTAATGGCTAACTAACCATAATCCACTAATAGGTATGCTGTTAATTTCTATGCCAATAAACCTGTAGATGTTACAGAGCAGACCTTTAATTATTTTTGTCTAAATGTAAGAACTGCAATACACCCTAAAGACTCCATTAAGCGCCCACCATGGCCTGCGTTATTTGGGAATGCTGGTGTGTAAAATTAATGGACTTAAAAAAAGAACAACTGTTCAAACTCTCGTTAGTTTAAATTGCTTTTGACCTTGCTCTGCCATTGTAGAATACAATGTTAATTTAATTAAAACCTGTATCCAAATTACTCAATAACATACAATAAAATAATTACATGCAATATTACATTGATGCAACCAAGTATATAGTAAATAAATGATATGCATTTAGGAATAAATGCAGAAGTGGGAAAGGTGGTACATTGATGCTTTAGATAGAATGTCTCTCCTCTCAGTCATACTCCAGAACATAAAAAGGAAGTGTCGATTGCCTTCGATGAAACACTGTAAAAGAGAGCACTGTATGTGTGTGTTTTAATACGTCATAAACATGGTTGTTCATTCTGGGCTCCACCCCAGGACTTCACAGAGACAGCAGGTTTTAAATGGACTTCCATCTGTGATTCACTTCTCACAGACTCTCTGAAGTTAATTAAAAACAGAAAATGTAGGTATAACCTTAACTGCAGCATTAAGGTCAGACTAAACTGCAGCTTTATAGGACATTGTAAGACTGTAACTAAAATATTACTGAATCCATGCTACTTAATTGCTGGAACTGCCTATATAGCTAACTGTTTATCTAATTTAATTATTTAATTATGCAACCATTTATACTGTTCATATAATTAAACTATTTAAACTATTTATAAACCTGTTAACATAACATCCTTATATTTATACTCATTCTGCTTAAATATACATATACATACCATAATGTAGTATACTAAGTGTACATGCAAATATATATATATATATATAATTATTTTTTTAGTAAATTATAGGCTGCCGTGTGTCCTCAGTGTCTGCTTGATGTATAATTGAAATATAATAATAAATAACACTATCTGTGTACTTCTACTAACCTACTAATCTACTAACATCCACTGTTCAGGTTTCCCATTTTCATTGACAGTATGCTGCTGCTCATGTCTGTATTTTATTGTATTCTGCCTACTCGTGTGTTTTTACTGTTGTTATGGTGCTGTACTGCTGCTGGAGACTAAATTTCCCAAAAGAAACTCCCGAAGGATTAATAAAGTTTGTTCGTTCGTTCATTCGTTCAACTTCAAACTTTCCTCATTTCCTCTTCTTCACTCTCCCCTTTCAATTACCCTTCCTTTGGATCATGTGCTGTAATATATAAAGTCAATGTGGAGTTTTCTGTGTCAAGAAGTCCATCTAGCTCTCGATTATGTTGTGACCTCTTGCCCGCCGGCGTGGAAAGTACCTGCAGCCTTATCAGCTTGGCAGGATTAGCTTCAAACCTGATGACTTCCACTGCCAACAGCTTAGACAGAAAGGAAACAGAATGAGGAGTGAGGTAAAGATAGGAAGAAAACAGTATTCACAGAAAATAAAACCTTTCAGTACAAACGACAATGGATCCACACGAAATGGCAAAAAGCCAAAAAAGAGCAGAATCTAACAAAGGATGAGAAGAATAAGAGAAGAGAGATTAGAAAAAGGAAGGACCAGATTTTTTAGAACTCTCGATAAATGTGTCAATCATCCCTACACTATCAGAGATGCACACATACACATGTACTTGGACTTCTACTGATCAGTTGTAATTGTTTTAAAGGGAGGGTTAGCCAGACAGTCAATGCTGCAGTTGCGGAACACCAGCCCTCACAACTGCTAGGAGACAAAAGGAGCAATTGGAGGTTTTTTATTAGATATGATGGCACATTTCACAGCTCCCTGACTTACAGAAACCCAATCCCACGATTAATCAGTGCTTTGACGTTATCTTATGTTCCTTGTCAGAATTATTTAATGTGGGTGGGCTGCTGTGGGCCTGTCTGTTTGTCACGCTCTGCTCCCCTCCGCTTGTCTACAGGAGGTGGAGGTGGGGGAAAATGCAGGCAACAGGGGCAAGAAGATCCTCTTCAAATAAGCTGCAGCTCCAGTTGGTGCAAACCAGTTGCTTGAGAACAAAATATCTCCTTGATCAACGAGCTCCATTATGTAAGGAGGAAAACAGATCTCACTCTGGCCGGGCTTGTCAGGCACTGCAAGCTAATCACAAATCAGCGACATACTGTAAGGACTACACATCAGTTTTTTGCACACTGAAAGAGAACCTTTTACAATATTTTACAATGGCAACTGGACTCTCCGCTGGCTCACGTGCGCAAAGTCCATATCAGGAGCACTTATACATGGGGAATCAAATTTAAATGTGTTGATATTTTACCCTGATCAAGATTGGCAGCCGACTAGTGAGAGCCATTTGCCTTGTCAGTGTGAAACTGGAGGTCTGTCTGCTCTCTGCAGGCCTGTACTGACACTTCATTAGAGGTTTTTTCCTGGTGGGCCCCAGAACTGACTCCCTATCAAACCCTGCACTGAGCCACTGTCCCATCTGATGAAAACTAATGGATTACAGCATTTCAATTTGGGGGAGCCACCTCAGGTATCAGCCTATCTTAATCTCCTTCAATTAAGGAGCAGCTTTTAGGAAAATCTCTGACATTCGAGAAGTGGGAGCAGGCCAATCACGTTGACCTATACGCTGGCTAAAGCGCTTTATGGGTATGGGCAGGTTCATGTTTCTGATCTCCTGGATTCTGTTTCCTCTCCTCCACTTTTGTAATTTGCCCAAACACTGATAAGTCAATTAGGTAGCAGGTGACTAAGCTGTGGACATGTGCTTGGGTGCGTATATACTGTATCTCTGCAGCCCACCATGGTTGAAGCTAAAGGGAGGTCTTGTAAGGTTCTGTTTTGGTTGGATGTGTCCTGATGTAGTCTGGAAGGAAGTGAGCTGCAGCCTGACAGAGATACTGACCAGTGGTCCTCCACGGCGAAAGGAGGATTGCCTTATTTTTAGTCCCATTCTCCATTATCCGGATGCTTTGTTCTGATAATGGTTATCCCTTTCCCATCTGCAGGAACACAAAATAACCCTTTAATGGTTAGAAAGCCGAAAAATGGCCCGGCCTTCAGTAATAAGCCTTGAATTACTTACCCAAGGGTTTTCGTTTCAAGATGTGAAATCTTCAATTATTATGTTCCCATTTAGGGGGAGGAAGGAAAAAAAAGAAAGAGGAGGGGAGGGAGACAGAGAGATAGAGTTAAGAAGGGATGAGATCCAGACACTAATGGTGCCAGAGTGAGGCTTTGTTCACTTGTTACATTTAGCCTGTCCTTCATCATTTGCCCTCAGCAAATGATAAAATACCTTATTTATAGATTTCTCACTTATTTTTTCCCCCATCAGTGTGGAGAGTTTTTTTTTTTATTTATCTTATACAGAACATTGTAACATATCCATCATATACTGTATAAGTTGAGACATTTATGACTGACAGCCGAAACAACCAATATTAGATTCTACATATTAGAATGAAATAAGAGCCTAAAAAACCCCATCCTTTTAGAAGCATCACACTGTCTTTGACAAATTAGGGAGCATTTTAAGACAAATCTTGTCAGAGGTCAGAAGACCTAAGCTCCAACATAGCATATCGTCTTACTGGTTGAATGAACAGTCAGACTAGTAAAATCATGTTTTTCACTACTAGACACACTCAACACTAAATCTGTGGATCATTAAAAAGCACAAAGAAAATTAAAATTATTTAACCCTATAACGCCAAACGTATCATATTTGATACATGAGTTTTACATCCCTCCACATGAGCAGTGTGATATTTTTTCCCTGAAAAACCAGATGTATACAATCACAAACATGTAGTGCGCAGATAATTCAACAGAGGATAGTTATTTATTCATTCGCCGGCCTTCCAGTGACACTACAAGATTGCCACGACTCAGGATTTGGACACAGGTGGTTTTTTAATAAGAACTTTCCCAAGTTTGAAAAGGTTAAGATGAGAAAAACATTACAAATTTTACTGAAACATCAATAGGAATAGTTACTGGGTTGATGCAATGTGAAAATATTTAAAATTTCAATATCTGTTTTACTAAAACCGTGTTGAAAGTGAAGTATTAAATTTGACACAGCAGGTATATAAGGTCATGTAACTCAGTCAATTGTCATTTTATTGTATTTCATGTATTATATATAACATTTATTTATTGTTAAATTACATAATTTAGTACATTTAGAGTAAAAAATAGATATGTAACTTACTGTATCATATTATATAGTAATACATTATATATATATATATATATATATATATATATTATATATAAATATAATATATATAATATAAATTTATATATAATATGTTTTCCAGACTTCCACCCAGCCAGCTCTATTAGTTGATTTCTCATTACTGCCTTATG
>NW_007585169.1:0-2735 GCF_000523025.1 Cynoglossus semilaevis | reverse complement strand
TATGGTAGCACTTTTTATATTTGGAATTACAAATTTTTGTTTGTTCAGGAAAAAATAATCTTTGAGCATTGTGACGTATCGTGGCGTATTGTGATGTATCAAATATGATACAAATTGAAACTAATATATGGTTTGTTTGTTCAGAGAGACCAATAAAGGGTCCAAGATCAAAGAATAGGAATTTTCTGTCAGTTATTTAATGGTTTGGGCTTTACAGGGTTAATATATTGAAGGTGTGGAACCCTAGGGTTCACCTCCTGGGCAAGATCGAATCCCGGTTAGGGTGGTTAGCTCCTTCCAATGCAGAAAGGTTGACAAGGGGCTTGTGCGGTGCAGTGTGATTTGCGTGGCAGTCTTAGAGACTGCTGCCCTCGCGACCTGGTAACGGATAAGAGATATGGAGATAAACTTGCATTAAAAACTTTAATAAATTACACATGTAGTGGCACTTTGGCCCAGAGGCAATGTCTCTGTCATTAGTGTGGAACCCCAGGGGTCACCTCCTGGGCAAGATCGAATCCCGGTTACAGCGGTTGGTACCTTCCAGTGGACTCACCACCTGCAGGAAGGTTCAGGGGGGTTGGTACGGTGCAGTGCGATTTGGGTTGCAACTGCTGCCCCTGCGACCCGGTAACGGATAAGCAGATGAAAATGGATCGATGGATGGATGGAAATTACACATGTAGTGTGAATAAATTTAGAAATTGATTTAGATAGCATTGCTGCGGATGTAGACAGATACCGATTTGTTTTACTGTCTCACCATAGTTGTCTGGTAGGAATCATTACCCTTGTATTTACAAACCCACAGCCCTGTGGTCCACAGTAATTTGATATTTTTGCAAAGAGAAGTCTTATAAAGTGCCACAAATGAATTGCACCCAAGGACGTGGAACAAAGTGAAGCTTATCATCGACAAAAACAGTTTCTTCCAGTTCCCCTCTTCTTTCCTCAAAATGTGATTTACTGTAGGAGGAGAACCCTTGAAAAAATTCATTCAAAATTCATTGCTTCAGCCTCTAACCATTTCCACCGACTGACACTGTATTGAGTTAACATGAAAAAATAAAATAAATCAAACCAAATAAATAACCAAATAAATAAACAATGAGGTGAGATGCTCTTAACTCAGGGCTTTAAATAAACAACTCATATCTGTGCATCTCTCAGAACCAGGGGGTCACCCCCTCTACCCCTGTGGTGCTTAACAATTATGCTAACAACCAATCCCACACCGGTGCCGCGTTGCTGAGTCTCATATCAACACTGTCATCAATACTAGTCAAGTGGAAGGTAAGGGAGAGTGTCTGTGTCAATTTGGCTTTCTCACACTCCGCCTCTCACCCTTTCCTCATCATCTGCTCTGATTTTTCTCTCTGTGACAGGGCAGACAGGAAACTCAACATTAATTTAGCGTGCACAAAGGGAGGCCTGTCCAGGTGGACAAATATTATTTTCCTCTGCTGACAGCCTCACCAGTTAAGCTTATCCTTTATTGTTTTCTACTCTCTTTTTCTCCCCTCATGCTGTTTCCCCTTATCATCATGCTCCCTCTGCGCTACATTCTGAAAAAGGGGTTTCTTTATAGAATGAGAAGGAGATTTTCAAACATTGGATTAAGAATTAAACATTGTAATTATATGGCCTGATTCATATGTGTTTCTGTGTGACACGCATACACAGGGTCAAATTGTGAACAGTGTTTGTGTCTGCAGCAGACCTCTACCTGCTGTTTTGCCAAAATATAATTTGTTAGCTTAAGCAACAGTGTGTAAATACATGTGTCTCTGTGCCAGGATTCCCACGGCAGCTCACTGGGCCTCATTAATACTATACTTTAAATCAAGCAGTCTCCATTGTCCTTTCATTAGCTCATTACAAAGCAGATGCTGGTGAAACCCCTGTGTGTGTCACTGAGTTGCAACAGGGACAACAGGGCCTTTGCTGAGAAAATGGCTCTACAGCTATTAAACACAATAACACACTCACATCACTGTCCCTCTACCTCCCCCTTACTCCCTCTCTCTAATCCCTTCTCCCTTTCGCCTGTCTTCTCCAGCTTTGCAAATGCATAGATCTATTTACAGTCATGGGTTTGTCCTGAAAAATTTAGCAGTACACCCCCCAGGCTGCTGCTTTTAAAGCCACTTAGAGCATGTCAAGTTTAAGTCAACATTATTTTAAAGGGGGTACCTGTCAGGTCTGTCTGTTTCCTTTTCCTGCTGTCTGCTGTGTGGGGTAATCTGTGTTATCACACTCACCTGTGTGTCTGCAATTAGCCTCACTTGTGTCACCTGGTGCTCCTTGTATATATACCTCTCTCCCTCACTCCCACACTCAACCATTGTGTGTTTGTGCTGTCTTTGTGTGCGCTGTATCGTCTGTGCCGGTGTTGTGTCGACAATTTTGTTGTAGCTGTTTCTAGTCTGTTCCTGAGCAAGTCTGTTGCTGTGCTTAACTCTGTTCCTGTCCTCAGCTCTGCTCGACTTTGCGTATGCTTCTGTCCTAGTTTTTGGAATTTTAAATCTTGAAATATACTACCTGCACCAGTCCTGCATTTGGGTCCTGCCTGCTTCCTGCCATGTAGATGGCTCATCGTGACAGAATGATCCCACCACTACTGAACCCAGCGGACTGGTTAGCTCGTGATGCTCCGGCAGCAATCGAGGTGCGTGCTATCCTACGCTCCGTCGAGAAGGCATTGCCTTCAATTGCCGCTGCTCGAGTGGCATCTT
>NW_007585168.1:29024-32394 GCF_000523025.1 Cynoglossus semilaevis | reverse complement strand
CACAAAGTGTATCCTATCTCTCTCTGAGGTGCGCAATGATGCTATCCCTGACGCTGTCATAAAGTTGCAAGTCATTGTCAGACAAAAAAACTCTCTAAAGCAGGGAAAGCTGAAACTCGCCTGCTTTGGCTCTGATTTCGAACAGCTCCAGCTTTGCACATCAAAAACGTTGACAGACTCAGGTGCCACCTCGCGAATACGGGCTGCTACTCCACTGTGGTGTCCAGTCATTGCCCTGGCACCGTCTGTGCAGACCCCGACACACCTTTTCCAATCTATCCCACTTTCTTGGATAAATATGTTCAGTAGCTGAAATATGTGCTCAGCTGTAGTTCTGGTCTCCAGTGGCTGACAGAACAGAAAACCCTCATGAGCTGCACCTTCATATTCATATCTCACGTACACAAGCACATTTGCCAAATCTGCAACATCAGTCGTCTCATCTAAAGGGAATAAAATCGACTACTTTTAATGCATGCAATTAGTGTCTTCAGAACGTCGTCGGACATGGACCGTATTCTCCAAGAGACCATATCATTCGAAAGTGGCACCAAGTCTAACTTTTTGGCAGCCTTCTCCCTACACATGATGTGTGTTATTTCTTTGGCTAATGGCAGACACAGCTGCGCACCGATCGTGTGTGGCTTACCTGCTTTGCTATGCTTAGGCTAGCACAGTATGAAGCCTCCTGTGCTTTGACCATGGGTGCAATACAGGAGTGAATCGTGGACTTGGACTGTTTCAGTTCTTCACGCTTTCTTAGAAAAAAAAAATCCATAGGCTTATCTTTCAGCGCTGAGTGTTTGGTATAGAGGTGTAGTTTGAGATGTGCTGGTTTCATGGAGTCATTACTGAGGACTTCACCACACACCACACAAGAACACAATTGCAGTAAATCGTTCTAAACTCCTTTATTACTCTCAAAACAAGCTTCTCTAAAAACGCCTTTTCCTCCTCACACACGCTCTTTCTCATACACACCACCACACCTCCTCACTCCATCTCCCATACCCGCAACTGTTAACTCCTTCATAACACATGAACAGAACATTATCAACACTAAGCAACCCTCTAGAATAGAATAGAATGCCTTTATTGTCATTATACTTTCAGTACAACGGAATTGTAGCCGTTCCTTATACAGTGCAAGAAGCAGTATCAGTGCAAGAAAGCACGATAAATTATACGCAGGGATATAAATATATATAAAAAAAATCTAAGTAAAAATATACATGGAGGTAGGTGCAGTGTTGACACATATTGCACATGTATGTTGTCCAGCGGAATGGATTATTGCACGTGATTGAAATTGCACATATAACAAGGTAATGTACAGATTATTATGACAGTGATACACTTGTAACCGGAGAGAGTCTGGTCAGTGCATGTGGGAGTTCAGGGTGGTTACAGCTTTAAGGAAGAAGCTGTTCTTGAATCTATTTGTCCTTGTTTTAATGCACCTGTAGCGCCTACCACAGGGCAACAGGTCAAACAGGTCATAGCCAGGGTGTGAACTGTCTATGATAATGGTATTATTGTAGAAATAGATGTCTACATAGTGGCGCTTTGGCCCAGAGGCAATGTCTCTGTCATCGGTGTGGAACCCCAGGGTTCACCTCCTGGGCAAGATCGAATCCTGGTTAGGGCGGTTGGTACCTTCCAGTGGAGTCACCACCCGCAGGAAGGTTTAGGAGGGTTGGTATGGTGCAGTGTGATTTGGGTTGCGGTCATAGAAACTGCTGCCCCTGCGACTCAATAACGGATAAGCGGATGAAAATGAATGGATGGATGGATAGATGTCTACAAATGAGGCAGACCAGGACACACTTCTCCGTCTCAGGGGATTTATTGTATTAAAGGTTTCTGACCATGGCAGGACCAACAACGAATCTTATCTGAACATTCACCAACAAATCCCACCTTCTAATAAATGCTGATCCTTCTTATAGGCATACACAAACATGGTGTTACATAACATTTGGCTAGTAACCGGATAAACATGTTCATTTACCCAATTGGGCTACTGTTGGTCAAAGACAGAGAAGAAGAGGAGGGTGTTTGGTTAGGAGAAAAAGAGAAAAGAGTAAGAATAGAAGTGTTGGTCTGAAGTTTGGAACTCTGAATGTAGGTACAATGACAGGGAAAAGTAGAGAACTAGCTGATATGAGGAAGAGAAGTAGAGTAGACATTTTGTGTGTGCAGGAGACTAGGTGGAAGGGCAGCAAGGCTAGAAACATTGGAGGAGGCTACAAGCTGTTTTATCATGGTTCAGATGGGAAGAGAAATGGAGTAGGGGTGATCCTAAAGGAAGAATATGTAAGAAATGTGGTAGAGGTGAAACGAGAGTCAGACAGGTTGATGTGTGTGAAGGTAGAAATAGAAAGAGTGATGATCAATGTTGTTAGTGGTTATGCCCCACAGGTAGGCTGTGAGTTAGAAGAAAAGGAAAAGTTCTGGAATGAGCTGGATTGGATGATAGAGAGTATCCCCAGGGGAGAGAGAGTGGTGGTTGGAGCAGACCTAAATGGTCATGTAGGGGAAGGGAACAGAGGAGATGAGGAAGTGATAGGTAGGTTTGGTGTTAGGGAGAGAAACTTGAAAGGACATGCAGTGGTGGATTTCGTGAAGAGAATGGAAATGGCTGTGGTAAACACCTATTTTCAAAAGAAAGAAGAACACAGAGTGACGTACAAGAGTGGATGCAGGTCCACACAGATAGATTATACTCTATGTAGAAGAGGAAACCTGAGGGAGATTAGAGACTGTAAGGTAGTGGCAGGCGAGAGTGTAGCCAAACAACATCGGATGGTAGTGTGCAAAATGACGATGGAAGTGACAAAAAGGAAGAGAGTGAAGACAGAGCAGAAGATCAAGTGGTGGAAATTAAGGAAAGAGAAATGTTGTGAAGACTTCAGAAAGGAAGTAGGGGCAGTTCTGGGCCGATGTGCAGCACGTGAGGTTGATTAAGGACAAAGAGGGGAACGTAATCACAAGTGAGGAAAGTGTGCTGAGAAGATGGAAGGAATACTTTGAGGAGTTGTTGAATGAGGAAAATGAAAGGGAAAGTAGAAACGAGGAACCAGAGACTATTGGGAAGAAGGTAGATCAGGTAAGAGAGGATGAAGTTAGAAAAGCCCTGAATAAGATGAAGAGTGGAATGTCAGTTGGTCCCGATGACATACCAGTGGAAGTATGGAACTGCTTAGGAGAAGTGGCGGTAGATTCCCTGACTAGGTTGTTTAACAGAATTTTAGAGACTGACAAGATGCCTGATGAGTGGAGGAAAAGTGTTCTGGTGCCAATTCATAAGAAGGGTGATGCACAGAGTGGTAACAACTACAGAGGGATAAAGTTGATGAGCCATACGATG
>NW_007585168.1:24777-28345 GCF_000523025.1 Cynoglossus semilaevis | reverse complement strand
TGTGATCTGTAGTGAGAGTAGGCAGCAGCTAGAAGAGAACCTAGAGAGGTGGAGGTTTGCACCAGAGAGAAGAGGATATGAAGGTCAGTCGTAGCAAGACAGAGTACGTGTGTAAACGAAAGGGAGAACAGTGAAATGGTGAGGTTACAAGGAACAGAGGTGGTGAAGGTGCAGGAATTTAAGTACTTAGGATCAACTGTTCAGAGCAGAGGAGACTGTGGAAGAGAGGTGAAGAATAGAGTACAGGCAGGATGGAACAGCTGGAGAAAAGTGTCAGGAGTGATCTGTGATAGAAGACTGTCAGCTAAGGTGAAGGGAAATGTTTACAGGACGGTGGTGAGACCAGACATGATGTATGGTTTAGAGACACTAGCAATAGGCAGAACACAGGAGAGATGCTAAGATTCTCTTTAGGAGTGACAAGGATGGACAGGATCAGGAATCAGGAAAAGTCATTAGAAGAACAACACAGACAGGAACGTTTGGAGAAAAAGCTAGAGAAGCCAGATTGAGATGGTTTGGACATGTGCAGAGGAGGGACAGTGGATACATTGGTAGAAGAATGCTAGAGATGGAGCTACCAGGTAGAAGACAAAGAGGAAGGCCAAATAGGAGATATATGGATGCAGTGAGGGAGGACATGCAGATAGTTGGAGTCAGAGTAGAAGATACAGAGAACAGGGAGAGATGGAAATCAATGATTTGCTGTGGCAACCCCTGAAAAAGGGACAAAGCCGAAAGAAAAAGAAGAAAAGAAGTATTGTACGACTACACCCAGTTTCAAAATGGTAATTCCTTCAATATTTAGTGCACAGCCCCAGTCCCTCCAGCTGACTACACCTAACAACTTTTCTTACTGAGACACAACTTCTACAATGTCTTTAGAAACCCAATTACGATGCAGTTTCAAAGGCACAATGAAATTAATGCACTACCATGAACTTATTCTTACACCGAACCCTGTAAGCTTACTATTTGAACACAGAAAAACAAATCTTCACTTTTAAAACTTCAGCTTTGTTAAACAGATATTAGAATCAAATATCAGCCACAGATATCAGCCACAAATATCAAACACAAATATCAGCCACAGATATCAGAGAGAAAAAAGCAAATTTTCACTTTTAAATCCTTAGCTCTGTTGAAATATATGTCACACTCACACACAAACATTTAGGCACTCTTTCAAACACACAGTCCTCGTCAGTTGAGTCAGGGGAAGAGAGAGAGGGAGGGTCGGGGAGACCAGTCAAATTTTTATATATATATATATATATATACTTATACCTTATACCACAGAGATACTTTAGACTTATACCACAGAATTTTACACTTCTGATATATTTTTTTCCACACTTTTCGTACCTTTTTTTCCAACATCGATTACAAGCCTTTTTCCACAGAGTAGTCAAATATTAATTGTTCTATCTCCAGCTATTTTAATAACGTTCTGGGGTGTCCCAGAGTTACAAACGTAGCACTTTTTGTCACCAATATTGCTTTACATGTTATATACACATACAACACACACACATACGTATATACAGTGATTATATGTCGTTATACAAGTGTGCATAAGCTATATGACCCCTATACTTCTCTTTTGCCGACTGGAATAACCTTTATGTGAGCCTTACTTACCTCTGAGTTGCCAGTGCTGCGTTTTTGTTTTACTCGTGTGTGTGTGTGTATTTCTCTCACTTTTTCCTTGGCTCCAGAAGGTCTTGCATAAATTCTAGTGAATTTCCTTTTCACGTATTATCATAAAAGGGTTGCCCCTGTAGTCCCAAAGGTGATAAGCCTAAATTTGTACTGTCAACATGTACACGTGTCCTACATAGCTTTTGCATACTAAAGCAGGCGCTGCTATATGCGTCGATTCCAACCTTGGAAGACCCAATCCCAGTTCGGCTTTTAATTCACCACGTGTTTTTTTTATCTCTCATCTCTTTTACACTGCCTTTGGCGAGCCTGCTCACACACACTCACCATTGTGTTATATCTAATTTTCACACATCACTCTGTCCAGTCAGACACTACTGCAATATACAGTCTACTACTGCAATCTACAGTCAAAGCCTACTGAGAGTTTTCCATTCTGGACAGTTTTCAAAGCTGCTGCCTAATCCAATGTTTCAAATTCTATACAAGTACACAGCGCAATGTTTATATTAATTTAGCAGCTGCATGCAGAGTCTAACGAGCTGGTGAGAGCCACGTCCCTACTGCCTTTTGTTCAATTTTGGCAAGGATCTCAGTGCTTACCAGGTGAGGCCGGACGCAAGCAATGGACAAGCATGTGCATTAATAGGAGGAACAGTTCCTACCTGGTGTGCACGTTGCACAGCCGGTCCAGTGGAGGAGCCCAGCCACCCCGGTCCGCAGGCCCAAGCGATCACGTCGGGGTCACCATTTGTATTGTAGAAAGAGATGTCTGCAAATGAGGCAGACCAGGACACACTTCTCAGTCTTGGGGGATTTATTAAAGGTTTCTGACCATGGCAGGTCCAACAACTTATCTCATCTGAACATTCACTAACAAATCCCCCTTCTGATACATGCTAATCCTTCTTATAGGCATGGACAAACATGGTATTACATAATATTTGGCTCACATTTGGCTAGTTACCGGATAAACATGTTCATTTACCCAGGTCAGCTTGACCTGTTCTTGCCTGTGCCTATCTCCTGTCTCTCCTGTTATTCTTGTTGGCCCTTACATATTATTTTACTATATTTCTCCACCACAATATTGGCTCTGCTGAGGCAGCGGGAGGTGTCCATATAAATATCCATCCAGGTTGTTCTCCGAAGACCAGATTTAGGAGCTCCTCCCTGTAGGCCACCTCATCACCCCTGGAGATGAGTCCGACCACTGTAATATCATCAGCAAACTTGATGATGATGTTGTCGCTGTGGGCCGGACTGCAGTCGTGAGTGTAGAGACAGTACAGGAGGGGGCTCAGCACACAGCCTTGTGGGGAGCTGACACTCAGTGTGTGGGTGGGGGAGAGGTGGGAACCCAGTCTCACAGTATGGGGACGGTTAGTGAGGAAGTCTTTTATCCAGGAGGCCGAGACTGTCCAGTTTTTTGCAGAGTCTGTCCAGGATTATAGTATTAAAGGCGGAACTGTAATCCATAAAGAGCATCCGGACGTAGCTCTGCTGCTGATCCAGGTGGTTCAGCGCAGAGCGGAGAGCTACGGCAATGGCGTCCTCCGTGGATCTGTTTGCAACTGGTGGGATTCAAGGTTTGGGGGGAGATGGTCCTTGTAGTGCTGGAGAACTAGTCTCTCAAAGCACTTCATGATTACCAGAGTGAGGGCCACCAGTCGGTATTCGTTCAGGCTGGTGATTGGGGACTTCTTCAATACCGGGAATTATTGTGGTTGATTTTAGGCAGGGTGGGGTGATTGCCTGGGCCAGGGATAAGATGAAGATCCTGGTAAAGGTGGGGGCGAGCTGGTGGGCACATGCTCTGAGCACCTTACCAGGTACTCCGTCTGGGCCGGCAGCCTTCTTGGGGTTCACTGCCAGGAGCACCCATCTGACTTAATGCTCCTGTACA
>NW_007585168.1:23206-24368 GCF_000523025.1 Cynoglossus semilaevis | reverse complement strand
CCCTGAAGGCAGCATTACAGGCTCGGAGGAGTGTGCGGACCTGGCTGGTCATCCAGGGTTTCTGGTTAGGGAAAACCCAGATGGTTTTGTCCACAATCACATTCCCGATACAGAACTGAATATAGTCCAGCACCGTTCCTGTTAGTGCCTCCAGCTCCTGTTGTTCAAATACATCCCAGTCTGTCTGTTGGAAGCAGTCCTGTAGTTTAGTGAGTGCATCGTCCGGCCAGATTTTAACAGTCTTTGTGGTGGGCCTTGCCAGGCGTCTGAGGGGGGTGTAGGCTGGGGAAAGCAGGAGGGAGAGGTGATCTGACTGGCGAAGGTGGGGGAGGGGTATGGCTCTGTATGCATGCTTGATGTTGGTGTAAACATGACCCAGAGTATTCTCCGCCCTTGTAGAACACTTGACATGCTGGTAGAACTTAGGGAGTACAGTTTTCAGATTAGCCTTGTTAAAGTCCCCTGCGATAATATGAACACCGTTGGGGTGGGCCCGCTGCTGTTTATTTATGGTGTTCAGTAGGAGAGAGAGCGCTGTGTTTACTTTGGTGTCGGGTAGTCAGCTCTCTCGGCAGAAAACAAGGCCGACATCTAACAGACGTACTCAATGTCTGGGGAACAGTGTTGGTCTATAATTGTCCCGTTGTTGCACCAGTTGTTATGTATACAGAGCCCGCCTTCTCTGCTCTTACCAGTAGTGATGGGAAGACCGACTCTTTTTATTGATTCGAATCTTTGACTCTCGAACAGTAACATGAACGAGTCGTGAACGAATCTTGAACTAATCATTTCATTCTTTTTACAGCAGGTGGCGCTTTAGCCCTATTGTGGGCGTTGTAAAGAAGGCTGCGGTTCTCCGACACTAAATAAGGCAAAATTCTTTTTGCTTCCGCTGACAGTCTACAAAGTACACAAAATGCCATAAGTAATTAAAACCATGTGAAAAGCTAAGAAATAAAAACACACCACAATGTGAAGATGAATGAGAGCAAAAAAGACCCGAGCTCTTTCACGTGACAAATAAAACGAATCTGCGAGAACGAGGCGAAAGATTAGTTCACAGAGAATGATCCGTTAATAGTGATTAGTTCACAGCAAAAGATTAGTTCACGGCGAAAGATTAGTTCACGGCAAAAGATTAGTTCACAGAGAATGATCCGTT
>NW_007585168.1:14234-22749 GCF_000523025.1 Cynoglossus semilaevis | reverse complement strand
TGAAAGATTAGTTCACAGTGAAAGATTAGTTTGCAGAGAGTAATTCGTTTGCAATGATAGATTAGTTCACAGTGAAAGATTGGTTTGCAGAGTAATTAGATCGTAGTGAAATATTGGTTTGCATAGTAATTAGATCGTAATGAAAGATTAGTTCACAGTGAAAGATTAGTTTGCAGAGTAATTAGACCGTAGTGAAATGTTGGTTTGCATAGTAATTAGGTCGTGGTGAAAGATTAGTTCACAGTGAAAGATTGGTTTGCAGAGTAATTAGATCGCAGTGAAATATTGGTTTGCATAGTCATTAGATCGTAATGAAAGATTAGTTCACAGTGAAAGATTGGTTTGCAGAGTAATTAGATCGCAGTGAAATATTGGTTTGCATAGTAATTAGGTCGTAGTGAAAGATTAGTTTGCAGAGAGTAATTTGTTTGCAATGATAGATTAGTTCACAGTGAAAGATCAGTTTGCAGAGAGTAATTCGTTTGCAATGATAGATTAGTTCACAGTGAAAGATCAGTTTGCAGAGAGTAATTCGTTTGCAAGGATAGATTAGTTCACAGTGAAAGATTGGTTTGCAGAGTAATTAGATCGTAGTGAAAGATTAGTTTGCAGAGTAATTAGATCGTAGTGAAAGATTAGTTTGCAGAGTAATTAGATCGTAGTGAAATATTGGTTTGCATAGTCATTAGATCGTAATGAAAGATTCGTTCACAGTGAAAGATTAGTTTGCAGAGTAATTAGATCGCAGTGAAATATTGGTTTGCATAGTCATTAGATCGTAATGAAAGATTCGTTCACAGTGAAAGATTAGTTTGCAGAGTAATTAGACCGTAGTGAAATGTTGGTTTGCATAGTAATTAGGTCGTAGTGAAAGATTAGTTCACAGTGAAAGATTAGTTAGCAGAGAGTGATTTGTTCTCAGAGTGTGATTAGTTCGCAGTGAGTGATTTTTGAGTGATTCGTGAGTTCAATATGAATAAATATTTAATATGACTCGGTAGTCACGAATCTTTCATATGATTCGGGAGTCACGACTCATATGAAAGATTCGTTCATTTTGAACGAATCACTCGCGAACGACACATCACTACTTACCAGAGTTCTGTCTTGTCCCAGTGGAGCAGAGTGCAGCCTGCTAGCTGCAGGCTAGCATTGGGTATGTTCGGGTGAAGCCAGGTGATAATCGGCACACAGCAGTCACAAACACAGCGGTTACCAGTGAGTTTTAATTCCAGATCGTCCGTTTTATGCAACAGTGATCTGGCATTGGAGAGAAACAGGCTCAGTAGAGGTGGCTTGTGTGGTTGTTTCCTTAGCCTTAGCATGACACCGGACCTGCAGCCCTTCTTCTGCTTCCTCCTCCGTCTGCGCCGCGGCTGGAATGTTGTGTCTGTGGTGGAAGTCACACGAAACAGGTATCTGGTGTAGGTTCCTGATACCCAAAAGCGTTCGGCGGGTGTCCTGAATGTTCGCAGTACAAGTAGTGAAAAAAAAGAGCGATGGGAAATTTTGCGGGGGTGAAAAAACTTCTGTCCCCTAGGGGGTGGGCATGGCTTTAACCCATCATCCAAATAAGCAGGCAGCACTTAACTTCCTTAACTACCAGACCACCACTGCCCCGCTATATTGGTATCGGTTAATATTGGAATCAGAAATTAAGTGTTTGGACAATATCGGCAAAACGTTAATATCAAACATCGATGTAGAGTGCTGGATGGAATAATTTGAATAAAATGTACAATAATAAACTTTCACAGATATATTAGCACAATTTATGTTTGCCACTTTTTAATGGCATCAACAGACGATATAGTCGATCTGTTGTAATGCATGAAACAGAGGGATTGACATCAGTCTTTACAATACTTTGTACCAATGTTTGGCGGATTAGAAAACCCAGCGGGCCGCATCTGTCCCACAGGCCGTAGTTTACCCAAGTCTGTTCTAGCTGATAATATATTTGATAACTTGTTTTAAATTTTACTTTAGAGTCTGTCGTTTGACTTCAATGTTAAAATACCTTTCCTTAAACACTATAGTTTTCACTTTACACAGCAACCAATTCCAGGCCAAGAAAACAAGACTTCACTGGAGAATATTTTTTTTTATTTACTTGTATTATTTTTCTTATGTCTTACTCACAGCAAGTGCAAATGCCTGCAGTTTCCATTCTTGAAAGCAGCAGGTGTATAAAAAATAATAAATGTTCAATGAATCAAATGATGGCCCACAAACAAGTTATGAACTGATTTAAAGCAGCTCCCACTGTTGCTTCACTTCCTTGACGTTAAATCCTTTAAAATCTAAGAATAATATTAAAAAAAAAATCTCACAGATTCCAGAACAGTGTTTTGAGAGAATATCTTCCAAAACCCGCAGCTTCTGCATTTCTGAAAAGCAGCTTTGAGAAACGAATCATGTAACTGAGTTTAGTGTTGCATTTTCAGCTATAAAAACAAAAACTAATGCAGGACAGTACACTTTATTCCTAGTATTTCTCAGAAGAGTTTGTTTGATGTTTGGGGAAGAAATGCAACACAACTTGTCTATTCACTGTGGCAATACTGACTGGTCGATCTCAGCCTGTATAATAATGAGATTGCTGTTGAGTCCAAACTTTTTGGACATGCACCCCTTGACCAAACAAACATAACAATAACAATAAAAAAAAAACACAATGAGCTGTCTTACAAAGGCAGCATGTTTAGTCATGGTCAAATGACCAGAACATTAACAACAATGCACTTTTGAAGTTGAATTATACTGAAATGGAACAATGTTTGAACTTCATACAACACAGTAAAAGCTCAAACAAACAAACAAAAAAAGCACTCCTAACCGCCATCACATTTTTTTGTCTTGTGCACCCCCTAGTGGCAGCTCGTACAGGATGCACATCACACTTTGGGAATCTGTGTTTGATTAATACTTTCCACATCACAGTAAGGGTTGCACAACTTCAGATTTATTTATTGCTAATATAAAGAAACTTAACATCGTCTAGTCAATGATCCTGTCATTGATATTCTTTTCGGTCTCAAAAAAAGTCACCGTAAGAGGAAATGTACAGCATACACACATAATTTAGACAAAACAGCGAGGATATCATCCAGTATATCAACAGGCTGTAATAAATTTTCTATACTGCTTCGATGAAGAAAGTAAAATAAGCTTATAGTCCTGCCCTATCCTGATTTGCGTTAACATGTCCTCTAGTCACCCATGTAGTGCTTGTGGCTAGGACAGACAGGTAACAAACACAAAGAACTTAGCCAAACTGGGAAATGTTACACATGTGGAAGAACAAGAAAGCAGGCATTACAAATGCTGTACTAAGGAGAACAACAATCAGGTGCAAAGAAGTTTATTAAATCAACTCAAATATACTTCAATACCAATCAGATAATCTAGTCTCAACTCTAAGAAACACAGATCAGGCAGGAACAGTGACAATAAAACCACAAGGAAAACAAGAACCATAATCACACAGTTTCACAGAACAGAAACAACAATGACTGAATAACACAGAGTGAGGGAGAGAGGTTTATAAACCCAGGACACCAGGTGAGACCATTGAGACTGATTAACAGAGAACCACAGGACACAGGTGAGAGTGATGAAGCTAATTAACCCTGAAGGAACAGACAAAGGTGAAGAGACCTGACAAATGCACTTTGTTCTGGGAATTTATGGTGAACTTGTGGAATGATCCTTCACTTTTCCTTCACTTTAATTCACATTTAAAGGGTGAAAAGTTGATCAGTGTTCCTGCTCAAAACATCTTCCTCACTATAGTTCATCTCCTCAGTTTGGAAAATCTCACCTGGAATAAATAAAGAGATTAACCTGACCAAAGCTAGACATTCAGTAATGGACTAGTTCCATCCAGCAAACTTACCAGTAACTGCAATAATCTCTGCCTCTGTTTTGTTTTGTGCAGCGTTAAAAGACGTAATCAGGGGCTATTAGTGAAGCAGTCAGTTTGATGTGTTTATCCTCCGAACCGAATCCGAATTCAACTTCACAAAACTAGCAATAATTTTAAATAAAAAATAATTCAACAACAACCCTGGTCTGATCTTTGATACAGTCCTCTCTCTATCTCTGTTCATTTCGTTCTTTCCCTCTTCATCTCTTGTCCCATCAGTCCCTGCAGGTAAGGCTAATGCTGACTTTGCCCACAGGCTAGAGGAAAAGTTATTCAGAGTCATTACAGAAATTAATAGGCCGAGCATCACCCAGTGTAAACAATCCGCTCAATCACTCAAAAGATCTTTTCTCTGTTCTGTTTTTTTAATCCATCAGTTCTCAAAACTTCTGGTTTCTTTTTCACTTCCTCATCTCCAGAAAGTGGGCAGACGACCAGAGAGTTGACTGAGAGCTGTCTGTCTGCTGACTGGCTTCTTGCTGGGTCGAAAATAAATGACTTTATTTTTGTGTTTTTTTTTCCCTGCAGGAAATGCCATCCAGGCCTTTAGTTATGGAATAGACATCATGCAGAACAAAAGTGTGTCTGTCCCCGTGCCCCCTCCCACCAAGACAGGATGGGACTGGTCCAATGACACCTTAGAGCATTCCTTTGTCAACATCCAGAAGGTAAAAAGCTCCCTCATCAGTTACAGTCTTCTTATCACACTTTACAAGGAAATTAAAGGTCTTCTGAAAGAACACATTTGCAGTTCAAACGTTGAATAGATAGGATTTGTCACGGCAAACGGTTTCAGCCATTTCCATCAGCTTCTTTGCATAAATTTGTTCAAATTGACCCATTACAGGAGGAACCACAAAATCCTTTTTCCACTGTGTTTCCACATAATGCACATAGCTCAGCAGCTGCACCATTCATATTCACATCACACTCAATCTCAACGCTTGTTAAAGCAACTGGTACATCAGAACATATGCTCCATGGTAATACAGTCGTTGTTACACAAAAGATGATGACACTAGGTGGAAATAGTATTTTTGCATGTACAATGAAACAGAAAAATTAGTGGGTTTAATCTGGATTTGAGGGCCTTAAATACCGGCCCTTGCTCTGTTCAGTTGCTGTTCAGAACATTTTCTCACACTGAAGTGAAATACTTTACGCTTAACTTCGGGCCGAGGAGTTTTTTTTTTCCTTTGCCTTTTTGTCTGCCTGTTGAGTTTGATTAGTGTTTGCAGGGAAATGTTGTTGTTTTTTAACAGATTTTTGATGTGCTGTGAAGCCCTGGTGTGAGAATAATGATGTTTTTCACCTTTTGCAGGAAACCCACTCTCCAATGCTCAGCTGGATGAGACATTCTAGTATAAAACTGTAAATTCAAAAGAAAAACCTTGAGCTGCCCAGGCTGTTGTTGTTGTGGTTGTAGGTATTATTTAACATGAATTTACAGCAATTATCACAGATCTACACAATGCTCCCCACAGTGTGACACATATTCAAATGTTACAAAGAGGAGAACTAATGAACAAACACTGCTGATAACAATTACTGTGCACATGTTGGGAAAAGGTATGGGTCAAAGAGAGAGGTGAACAGTGAGAGAACGGCTGGTGGTGGAGGTGTGTTTTCCTGGCGTGTGTGTATGCCTCAGTATTGATGGACTGCTCTGCGTCTGTCTCCCTGTGGTGTGGTGTTTAATTTATTGTAAAAATGGTAATTAGGAAACAATAAGTCATGTGATTACTCAAGCAGGAAGTTTATAATTAGAGAAGGAGCTGGTGGGGACATTTTGGGCAGCCCTGCGTCCTCAGACAAGTATGGCTGGCAATTAAAACTTGTCAAACTTCCATGGGAGATAAACTGGGGGAGGGTTGTTATAGTATAAGGAGGTCTGGGAGAAGACTGACTGTACGGGGCTGGAAATCTTAAGGAAGCGTCTCACACACACATATGCACACAAACACGCACAGATGTGGTGATTGATAGTTGGATCGATTAATCTTCATAAAGACAAGAACATGAAAGGATAATCCTGTAAAAGTAAACCTATACCAAGATAGGATGACGGATTATAGGAGAATCTATAGTTTGTGACTATTGTTGTTTACCTTATTATACTGTCTTATACTGTCTATCTTGGGATGTGTTTACTTGCATAGTGAGGAGGCTTAATTATTCAAAATGTTACCGTCAGTGGATGGATATTTTCCTCAGGCTCAGTAAGTAAATGTATCTGCTCAGGCAGATGCTTTGTAGATCAGAGTGACGGCTGCGACATATTCACCTTTTATATCTAGTAACCCAACAACCATTTTTTTATAATGTACTCATGTATACTCGAGTAGACTCTGCTCTTGTAACTGATTACTGTGCTGTTATGTTCCCAGGAGTGATGTGAGCCCCACAACAGATTTTTCTCTTTTTCTTATTTGAATTTTAATGGCACCACTTAACGAATTCTTGAGAAATAAATTGTTCAAAATGAAGTGTTTATTTTCACAGTGTTCTGATTTTCGTCTACATTGTTAGCTGACGTGCGTTGAGCCGTCTGGACACGGCCATTGTCAGTCTTCCCATGTAATGCTGTCGAGTGTTGATTTTCAGGTCAATTTAATATAATTGATTGTGCACAAACTGCAGCTCTGAGCTACTCCATAAGTAGCCTTGGGGAAATGTTGGCGCAGTGCACTGTGATTTGACATCCCAGGTCAATAATGAAAACACATGCTCTCTTCACATGTGTACTTACAGCACATAAAATACTGCAAAGACAAGAGTCACTCACCTGCGGCAAGTAAATATGCGTGCTTGTAAGTAATTCTGAGCACAAAAGTACCTGCCATACGTGTACTGATCTCACTGCATAATATTACCAGCATTCATACCAACATTTTTCTGCTTTTAGACAGTTAGACTATTTACATACTTCACAAGTCTAAGTGGGTGTGTGGATTGACTTCAGCCACAGATCTGGACTCATGTCAACAGGCTACTTCCACACATCACAGCCTGTGCTAATTAATTGGCCTTTAGTTGTGGATGTGTTTGGTACATTGTCAAGCTACTCATAGCATTTATTTCCCTATTTTGGCAACTGTCACTTAACCATTTCTTTGCAGTTGGGAGTGCAACAGCACAAGAACAGGGCAATTAATTTACCTCAGTTATTTTCTTCCCCTCACTTCTTTCTTCCCCCTATAGGTGAGAAAAAAAACTTGTCTCATTAATACATTTCAACACAATTTCCCCATTTTATTATTTATTTTTGCCTTCTGTTCGAAGAAGAGGTGCTTAAAGATAACATCTGAGTAGACATTTTTTTTTCTATGTATAGGGAAATTGACTAAAGTGCAATCTATGTAAAGGTTGCATCGTTGAAAATAGGGTGAGGGGATGGCCGTGGTGGAGAAGAGGGAGAAAGAGGGAAGGTGGGTGGAGGAAGAGGAAAAAATGTTTCATGTTCCCTCTGATGTGCTTCTGCCTGTGTCACTGTGTCGGAGTGAAAATGGTGCTTCCATATATTGAGTGAGACTGTTTTTAACTTGGAGGCAAATGGTTATGCTCTGTGTTACATGATTTGGAGAAAATTGAAAACATATTCAAGAAGCGAACGATTTTATGTACATACATGTCCACTGTGGTGTGGATATAGTGTACAGTAACTGTGGTATTCCAGAGGCCAAGTGGAGTTAATATTAGGACCAATGTGTTCCCACTGCTCTCTGTTATTAACTGTTGTTGTGGTAAGGTTTTACCACCCCGGATTCGTTGATCAAGAACTTTCACAAAGTATAAAGAAAAGACAAAAGTTGTTGCTCGAGTTCGCCTGTGCACAGGGAGGGTCCAGCGGAGAGTCGGGGGTCGACTGCTGAATCCTGCTCTCTCCACAAACTCAGGCTCGTTTTATTGACACACATATCCAGGGGTGGTACATATCAAGCAATACAGACTTCATTTGTTCTGCACACAGTCATACATTCTTTTTGGCAACTGTATCTACACCGTTAGTTTCTCATCCCGTTCTTATCGTGCCCAGGTGCTGTTGTTGGGGCCTTGTGTTCTAACTATGAATCCAGCCATTGTCAAATTGTTATTCTAAAAGTTTGTTTCCCACCACACCAAGTACTCCTCTTTTCACAACCAACCTTGGTTTTATCTCAACCTCGCAGCTCCTTCTCTACATCTGCATGTTTTCAGTTCTAGCTTTAAGCAGCATTTTATGTTCAAGCTGGTTATATGTTTAAGCACATCTCTTATGATTATTTATTCTATTATAAAACATGATTATATATGTTGCATACTTCTATAAACTATGAACACATGAATATATTTTATCCACACATCTCCAACATAGAAGGATGCAACATATACTTCTGATATGCTAATTGGTGCAGCTGAACTGGTTGAAAACTGCATGGAGCACAGAATAAGATCTGTCACAGACCATGACATGTTTGACAATGACTATATGGTGAGAGGCCTAGATGTAGGTGTAAACAAGCACAATGTCAAACACAGAGAACCAAGATGGAAAGGGAAACAGACATAGATCTAATAATGTTTGTAGGAAATGTGGTAAACAAGGCC
>NW_007585168.1:4755-9556 GCF_000523025.1 Cynoglossus semilaevis | reverse complement strand
CGGGTGCAAACCAGCATCTCCTAAATCATTCTGAGGAAAAGGTTGTGTGGCTATGATGTTTTTGGGGTTTATTTTGTCCTGTTTCTTCTTTTCACTTATCTTTTGTTTGGCCTCCGTGAGTTGAAGTTTTAACAATTGGGCTTGCAGCTCTTTAAGGCTGTCCTGTTCTTCATCTACAGTCTCCTGTGCTCGGGACAGATGATGAATCAAATGCCGTTCCCACACAGTTGACTCACATCCTGCCATGTCAGGATTATCTTCCATGGCGCTTTTTACTTTATCTGGGACACCGTTTAGGACGGCCCTTCTGTACCATTCCCTTTGAACCCCCGGTTTCCCCGGGTGGCATCCCGTTTGTCTGATCCAACTCTCTTTACTTTTATCCAAAAATTCTCTGGGATTTTGTTTATGATCCCATTTTAATTTGCATGGTTGAAGCATTAGGCAAGGGATATTTATCTCTCATGGCTTTTGAAGACCTGTATTTCGTTCAAAAATTTGGTCGAACCTGGATTTAAATTCCTGCATGTCTATCTTTTAATCGTGGTGTATTGTTAATTGCAGCCATTGTTATGTTACTGTTTTGTTTTCAGATTAGTTAGTTATTAATCTTTTATTAGTTACTTAGCAGCCGTGCTATTATCTGTGTTGGTTTTAGCACTATCTGAGCTAAATTAGCTTGTATTGCTATGTTAACATATGCTAATTCTCAAATCTCAGGACTCTGAATGCTAATGCTAATATTATACAGGCTAATGCTAATTAGCTTAGCGTTAGTTGAGCCAACTCATGCTATGCTAATTTATATTATATTATTTATATTATAACGTCATTAGGATTTGCTAATGCTAATACTTAGCCTTAATGCTGTTTAGCTTAGCATTAATGCTATTTAGCTTAGCATTAATACTATTTAGCTTAGCATCAATTAAGCTAGTTATGCTATGCTAACCTATGATAATTAAGTAGTGCTAATTAATACCACTACTTTCCTTAGTTTTAATAGCCACTATGCTATTTAGGCCTACGGCTAGTTGCTAATTGCTAGGCTACTTCAGTTATAGTTTATCCCTGAAGGCATGCCCCTAAACTCCTCCTAGTGGGAGTGTCTTTGTTTTTGCCTTTTTCCAAATTTTTAACTATGCAGCGTTTATTTTATTATTATTAATTGTGTTGCAAGACAAAATGGCCTTCAATATTTACTGCATTATATCTTTATCTTCCACATGGTCTTTTTGTAGATGTTTTTGAACTTGTTGGAGACGTTTACGCTCCTTCTTAGTTAATTCTTTGCCTTGTGTTTGTTTCCCCGTCGGCCCTTTGCCTCTCTTCTCTGCCACCACATGGCCCACTTCAACCACTTCTGTTTCTCTTTTTCTGCTTTCTCTTGTACACTCTTGAACTTCCTTTTCCCTGTCCATCCACCATATTTTTCTTCCTTTTCTGCCTTTTCTTTCTCCTGCCTGGCCTTCTTCTCCATTCTCCAAAATTCTTTCAGCAAACTTCCTCTGTCCGTCAATGCTTTACCTTTTTCAACCAACAATTTCCCTACTTCCTCTCTCATCTGCTTCATTATCTCTCCTGCTTCTTTTTTGTCATGTGTCCTCGTCACCACTTTTTCCAGTCCTTTCAGCTGTTCCTCTACTGTCTTAAATGTACTGGTCGGTCCCCACCCGTCATCGTCAATTTCTCTGTCAAATTCTCCTTCCATTTTTATTTATTTATTAATTAATTAGTTTATTTATTTATTTATTGTCTTGTTTCACGTTTTAAAACTACAAGGTGTTGTGATTAACGATCAGTCACAGCGTTCCCAGTGAACATCGACTGTGCCAAGCTTCTACAGAAACTAGTTTTCTGCGGACACAGCTGTCAAAGGTGAACCAACTTTCTCAATTTTAATCACAACTGTTACAGGTTAAAATACACGTACTTCAGAGACTGACTCTAGTCAGTGTAATGTCTCTTGAAGTACCCACTCATTCACAATTATCACACATTTATTTCAACATAACAATACACATTTAAAATATGGATCCGTGTACTTTCTTTTCAGGCTAAAAGTATAAACCTTTGTGTGTGCTTCTTTTCTCTTATGTAAGGAACGTGCTTTTGAACTCACAGGACTTTTTATTCTGCTGGTCTTGTCGTTCAGGGCATGAACGACTCACAGTTATTTTGTTACTCTATTGTGTTTTCTCTTCTGTCTAAGTTTTGGCCGACTGAGAGCTATGGCACGCTGTGTCCCTGGTACTCAGTCCAAGCAATTCAAGCCGTAAACTTGAATCTTGACACCAAAACTTTATAAATCAGTAATTTGGATTTCCTGTCCACTTACTTCAACAACTGTCTACGCGAGACCGTTGTGTTTCAGTTTTCAGTAGTCCAACATTCACACGATGTGTTTTGCCTGGTCTTGTTCTATTCTTTTCTCTTGTAGAATTCGGGGGTCCTCAAATCCCCGGGCCTCAAACCCAGCTGAAACCGCCCCTCGTCAGAGTACGGTGGGGGTTGCCACACCCAAAGACATCTAACCCTGTTAGACTTCTGTTCCTTTTTCTCTTTTTACTCTTATTTCACTTCTTTATTTCTCTGTACCTTTACTTCTTCACACACATATTTCCCAGTATTCTTTTAAATTAATTTACGGACAAGGTGTTACTAGGACTCAGGACACAACTAAAATTTAGCTATTTCCAATGCAGAAGAAAAGCTCTGCTTACCTTATTTTGGGCCCGTGTCCTTTGTCTGTTCACACCAGGTCCTTGTGTCCAATGGTTCTATTGATCAACTCTCTGTTTTTTCTTGGAATCCCGGACGAGCCCCCAAAGTTGTTGTGGTAAGGTTTTACCACCCCGGATTCGTTGATCAAGAACTTTCACAAAGTATAAAGAAAAGACAAAAGTCGTTGCTCGAGTTCGCCTGTGCACAGGGAGGGTCCAGCGGAGAGTCAGGGGGTTGACTGCTGAATCCTGCTCTCTCCACCAACTCAGGCTTGTTTTATTGACACACACATCCAGGTGGTACATCTCAAGCGATACAGACTTCATTTGTTCTACACACAGACATACATTCTTTTTGGCAACTGCATCTACACCGTTAGTTTCTCATCCTGTTCTTATCGTGCCCAGGTGCTGTTGTTGGGACCTTGTGTTCTAACTATGAATCCAGCCATTGTCAAATTGTATTCTAAAAGTTTCTGTTTCCCATCACACCAAGTACTCCTCTTTTCACAACAAACCTTGGTTTTATCTCAACCTCGCAGCTCCTTCTCTACATCTGCATGTTTTCAGTTCTAGCTTTAAGCAGCATTTTATGTTCAAGCTGGTTATATGTTTTAGCACATCTCTTATGATCTTTTTAAAACATGATTATATATGTTGCATACTTCTATAAACTATGAACACATGAATATATTTTATCCACACTGTGAAGAAAAATTGATAGCTTTCTCCCAGTTTGTGCCTTGTACAGCCAATTACATTGGTTTGAGGCGGAGTAACAGCACACACAGTTACATCTGTCATTTAACCCTTCTGCAAGGATTTTTACAGCCTTTAAAGCTTGTGTATCAGACCATGTACTATGTACACCGACATGTTATGGCATCTGTATGCAACAAAACAATAAAACAATAAATAAATTGAACTTTATTGATCCCACACTGGGGATGTTCTTGTGTTCATAGCAGATCTGCTGCTACAGGCTGCCCCTTGCATGTGCCAAGTATGTGGTTCCTCTGGGACTTGAACTGTTAGGTTCTGCTCATTTTACTGAAATCTCTCTATGTGTGAGTCAGATCCTTTGTGTTCTTTTATGGAGTAAATGGGAGAAGATTTTTAGACTTAACTCAGCAAAATAGGCAGTTCCAGAGCTCTGGGTCAGATCTACGCATCATACAACACCAAAAATGAATGATTCAGCAACACAAATACAATGTAAATACCCAAAACTACTACATTCACTGGCCATTTTATTAGGAAGACATGTTATGCCAAAAATCTAATCAGTTTATCACAGGGCCAGAACTTCAAGCAATAAGGCACATACTGTATACATGGGTGGCGCTTTGGCCCAGAGGCAATGTCTCTGTCATTGGTGTGGAACCCCAGGGTTCACCTCCTGGACAAGTTCGAATCCCGGTTAGGGCAGTTAATACCTTCCAGTGGACTCACCACCCGCAGGAAGGCTTGGAGGGTTGGTATGGTGCAATGTGATTTGGGTGGTGACTGCTGCCCCCGCGACCCGGTAACGGATAAGCGGATGAAAATGGATGGATGGATGGATGGCTGTATACATGGTTAAGATGATTCAAGTTTACACCAGACATTAAGCTGACCTTGAATGTAGCATGATTGTTAGTGCCACAATGGCTGGGTTGATAATCAAAGCAAAAATATATTATGATTTTAGGGAATATAGAATAATTTTAACAAATTATTCTATATTCCCTAAAATCATAAAAAAATCAAGTTAAACCAATCAAGTTAAACCTGTAATGCTGATGGGGCGTTGGAACACAACATAGACCTGAGATAAATGTGATAAATAGTGAAGTAGAGAGTGAGAAGATAATACCTAATTCATTATATATATACTTTTTTAGGAACAAGTACATCCATCCATCCATCCATCTTCAACCGCTTATCCGGGGCCGGGTCGCGGGGGCAACAGTCTAAGCAGGGACACCCAGACTTCCCTCGACCTCGACACTTCCTCTAGCTCTTCTGGGGGGACCCCAAGGCGTTCCCAGGCCAGCCGAGCGACGTAGTCGCTCCAGCGTGTCCTAGGTCTTCCCCTC
>NW_007585168.1:0-1257 GCF_000523025.1 Cynoglossus semilaevis | reverse complement strand
TAGAGATAGGGTGAGGAGCTCTGTCACACGAGAGGAGCTCGAAGTAGAGCCGCTGCTCCTCCACATCGAGAGGAGTCAGCTGAGGTGGCTTGGGCATTTACATCGCATGCCCCCCGGACGCCTCCCTCGGGAGGTGCTCGGGTGCCGTCCTTCTGGGAGGAGACCTAGGGGAAGACCTAGGACACGCTGGAGCGACTACGTCGCTCGGCTGGCCTGGGAACGCCTTGGGGTCCCCCCAGAAGAGCTGGAGGAAGTGTCAAAGGAGAGGGAAGTCTGGGTGTCCCTGCTCAGGCTGTTGCCCCCGCGACCCGGCCCCGGATAAGCGGTTGATGATGGATGGTATTTGTTGCAAGGCACAAAGTAGTTTTAGTTAAAGGTGTATTATATATATAATAAATCATTATCCCCTTAGCTGAGCTAAGCTAATTTTATCATCTACACCTGCTCGTTTTTTGAGCTGGATTTTTGCATTTAAACAATTAAAACTTTCCATGCAGGGCAAGAAATTAAATTGCTGCTAAGAAAATGACATTTAATCCATCTTTTCTCGCTTCCTCCTAATCCTTTTCTTTGGGCTAGGACAGAGGGATTACCAACACAGTTCAACAGTTGACCACTAGGCCATGTGTTACAAACAAAAATCATTTCACCCACTCATGGACAATACCTAATATGTCTTATCACTTCACTGCACTGCACTGTTTGGACTGCAAGATGAAGTAGCCAGTACATCAACTTTGTTACACAGTACTAGACCTTGGTAATATTCTGAATACAAAAGTTGACGGATAAAAAGTTTTTGTGCCTGATTAAAGAAAATCTAAAACAAAAGATGCAGTGAGGCATACATTTCATTCATTGTTGTCAAGAAAAGGTTCTGAAGTGTTCCATTGAAGTAACTACATCAGTGGAAATCCCTGCTATGATGACTTTTACACTTCACAGTTGACTTGCGTTCATTTGCCAGGCTTTTCAACAAAAACACCCACTGAGTGAGAATTCACTGGATGGAAAAACGGAGGGAAAAATAAATTGAAAACTGTTGAGAGACTTCCTGGCACAAACTAAAAGGAAAAAAATCCCTTTGCTTTGCCTTTGTTGCCAAGTTGATTAGGAAGCAGAGGGCACACTGAGCAGCAGGGTCCTTGAAATAAACTTCAGTATCAAAACATTTGGTGGATCAAACACATGTTCATGCCAAAGGGGCGTGGCTATGGGTACATGGTATTTACTAGTGATGGGACGATGATACCTCAA
>NW_007585167.1:32808-34297 GCF_000523025.1 Cynoglossus semilaevis | reverse complement strand
AGACCAGACATCCTATTTTATAATTCAATTTTTTTAATTCAATAATTTTTTTTTCTAAATGTTGTATTAATTGTGCCTGATAGGTTTCAGATTTATTCAATTAAAAATGTAATTGTGAAAAATTTGCCCTGTCATGTTGAAGCGTGAGTTGGTTATACAGAAGCTGTTAAAACACTGTTTATGTTCTGTTGTGGTCAGTGTGGCTGATAATAAAAAACCCAACTTCCCTGTTTCTGTTTACCTCTGCTCTGGACAAGCACAAAGTGAAGAGAGTTAGCCCCAGAGCTAATGTTAGCTTTGGCCCTGAAGTCTCCCCTGTACTTGTGGATATTCTCAGTCATCCAGGTCATCATAATAATCTCAAAACAGTTTTAAAAAGTTGGCAAAAGGAAGCCATCCATGTCAAATCATAACCATAATACCAACGACCCCCACCCAGAGGACAGGAAGGGGGAAGGACCCAACAGGGGGCCACCGACTCACACGACCATTTAAAGGTCATATTGTTGTTGAGCCCTGGGCCACTTTTTTCGACGCTACACACCACCATAGGTAATACCTGGTAAATACCTGGAAACTCTCCACCAGGACAGTAGAACTGATGAAGCCTCTTGGATGAGAGACGAAACGTCTTCAATTTACTTGAGGTGAGTACAGTTGTCAACTTTTTAAAACTGCTTTTGAGATTAAGTCTAACCAGCCCTGGTACATGCACTGTTCGGAGAAAAAAACCCCCAAACAATTACTTAATTAAAAGTGGAAAAATAAATTTTTCTGTGTAACATCTTTATAGAGCAGTCAAATGTATCAGTGCTTTAAGGGACTTAAAGCCAATTGCAACAACTCACTCTGAACTTTATGACTCTCACCCAGCTTCGCTATCTCCTTTTTTCTTCTCATCTCTCTCCCCTCCGTCACATACACACTCACCCCTCCCATACCCGTAAACTGTGAACCCTTGCATAACACATGAACAGAACATTCGGACTATAACATTATAATCAGAGTACTAAAAATACATCAAATGTTTAATCCCGTATCGTTACCTTGCCTAAGGTTGCCTCCTTCAGCTACCGGAGGTAGTTTATCAACCATCTCCTATTCCAAAAGGTTAAAGATGGTAGACAAACAAAGTTGTTGGCACGGTTTAAAATAAGAAGTGGGTTTATTTTAGCCAATAGGAGAAGACGACACGGAGGAAACAAAGAGTTTCTTTTAAATTAAGCAAGAAGAGAACCTCGACGTCTACCTCCATCAGAGTGACGTCAGAAATCAACAGCAATGCAACTTGTCTGTTCACTGCTGTCTGTTATAAAAATCTCTGTTTGTATAAAAAACCTGGTTCTCCAGTATACCATCCTGTGGCCCATTCCCTGTCTGCTCTTAATTGTATTTTTCCTGTATCATGCTGATACAATCTCTGGGTGTCGAACAGCTAGGTTTAGGACCTCCGCTGCCACTTTGTACTTGCCCTTTTCTGCTCTTTACT
>NW_007585167.1:31331-32535 GCF_000523025.1 Cynoglossus semilaevis | reverse complement strand
CTTCCCCATCGGCCCTTTATCTCTCTTCTCTGTCATCATGTGACTCACTCCCTGCCAGCAAATGGCCCGCTTCGACCACTTCTGTTTCTCTTTTTCTGCTTTCTCTTCCCTATCTATCCACCACATTTTTCTTCCTTTTCTGCCTTTTCTTTCTCCTGCCTGGCCTTCTTCTCCATTCTCCAAAATTCTTTCAACAAACTTCTTCTGTCTCCCGTTGTTTTACCTCTCTCAACCAACAATTTCCCTACCTCTTCTCTCATCTGTTTCATTATTTCTCCCGCTTCTTTTTTGTCATGAGTCGTCGTCACCACTTTTTCTAGTCCTTTCAGTTGTTCTTCTACTGTTTAAATGTACTGGTTGGTCCCCACCAGTCATTGTCAATTTGTGGATCAAATTCTCCGTCCATTCTTGTTTGTTTTACTTTTTCAATTTTACCAAGTTTACTCCCCGATCTAAATCCGAGTGGTGTTTTGTTATTGGACTTCTGTGCTAGTCACAGTTTGTCCATAACAAACACCATGTTCAAGCATAAAGGTGTCCACCAGTGCACTTGGCACCAGGACACCCTAGGCCGGAGGTCAATGATCGACTTTGTAGTCGTGTCATCTGACATCCGGCCGTATGTATTGGACACTCGGGTGAAGAGAGGGGCTGAGCTCTCAACTGATCACCACCTGGTGGTGAGTTGGCTCCGCTTACGAGGGGCAAAGCTGGATAGACCTGGCAGACCCAAACGTATCGTGAGGGTCTGTTGGGAACGTCTGGCAGAATCCCCGGTGAGGGGGGCCTTCAACTCCCACCTCCGGGAGAGTTTTGAACAGGTCCCGAGGGAGGCTGGAGACATTGAGTCTGAGTGGACTATGTTCTCCACTTCCATTGTTGATGCGGCTGTCCGAAGCTGCGGACGTAAGGTCTCCGGTGCCTGTCGTGGCGGCAATCCCCGAACCCGGTGGTGGACACCGGAAGTAAGGGAAGTAGTCAACCTCAAGAAGGAGTCCTATCGAGCCTGGTTGGTTCGTAGGACTCCTGAAGCAGCCGAAAAGTACAGGCAGGCCAAGCGGACTGCAGCTCGGGCAGTCGCGGAAGCAAAAACTCGAGTCGGGGAAAAGTTCGGGGAGGCCATGGAGGAGGACTACTGGTCGGCCTCGAAAAAATTCTGGCAAACCATCCGGCGCCTCAGGAAAGGGAAGCAGTTTCCCACCAC
>NW_007585167.1:20961-24420 GCF_000523025.1 Cynoglossus semilaevis | reverse complement strand
ACCTGACTGAACTGGAGATGTTTTGTAAAGAATGGTCAAAAATACCTTTAACCAGAATCCAGACCCTCATCGGAAGCTATAGGAAGCGTTTAGAGGCTGTTATTTCTGCAAAAGGAGGATCTACTAAATACTGATGTAATTTTTCTGTTGGGGTGCCCAAATTTATGCACCTGCCTACTTTTGTTTAAGAAATTATTATTATTAAACTTCATTTCACTTCTTAAATATTACTGTGTTTGTTTACTATATGATATATTTAATTGGAATTTCCGTTCCGAACAACCAATGACCCATAAAGGAAAATCTTGAAAATGATCAGGGGTGCCCAAACTTTTTCATACCACTGTATAAGGAAGTACAGGTATTTTCATACAGCCCCGAGGTAACCTGTGTGGGAAGGAATGCGCTTTACTTACACAGTGATTGTAAACACAGCTCAGCTGTTATATTTATTCATCTCATCATTACTGTTCTAGTAAGGGTTGTAATGGGAGCTGGAGCCAATCCCACCTAAAATGAACATATACCTAAACTACAGTCCACAGCAGGGTATGTTACCCTGAGAAAATTCAAACACAGATGAGTAGAACATGTCATCAGTGTGAATGCAACCTATTTACTGATTTTAGACTGTAATGACCTTGCATAGGTGCCCATTTGCACTATTAATTTGGAAAAGGAATGTGGAACACTTAGCAGTTTCTCCTGAAGTTAAATCTATTCTTGTGTGTTTAAAGGGAAGTTCCTAGAATAAGCCAAATTATGGAAAAAAATGTTGTGAGAACCAGGCTTTAAGTTCTTTCAGGATAATGGGGCAGGATGCTCTAGCTGTGTAGTTCTCACCTGCTAGCCTGGCACCAAACAAAGCCAGAGGAATTATCGAGCAGCAGCCTGAAATAAATGCAAACAAGCCTGTTCCAATAAGGGAGGAGCACAGACACAGACAGGGTTCCACACTCCTGGTGTGTCTGAAGTTTAAGGCTACAAGGCTGGACACTAATTATAGACTTTGTTATATAATTTAGATGGGAGGTATCTGCCGTTTGAGGTACGGTGTAGTGCTGCAGAAACTGAAGTAAACATTTGTCAGAGGTGATTTGACAACTTATAAGTAATTTTACTTATATTACTGTTATGGTTTTTGGTTGTTTGTCTCAGTACTATTATTATTGGTTATTGAATCATGAAAACAGGTTAGAGCTTCAGAACATTAAAAGATTCATAGATTAATATCCAAACGATCTAATCGGGGGTGGGGGTATAGATTGATGAGGACAAGGGACGAAGCTTTGAAAGCAACTTTATTAGTCACTGTCATGGTGTACAATGATGACTTTCAACTATCAACTCCATGGAGCTAAGTTTGGAGTAATATTGTTGCATATTGTTCTTGACATTTTATGAATATTATGAATTCCATCATTTAGAATTGTCACAATTAAAACCAGTTGTGAAACATATACATGTATCTGCTGTTTCTGTTCCAGCAATAAACAGGAAACTTTTATTTTCATTTTTAGGAGTATTGATTTATCGATTTCGTGATAACTTTCACGTAATTACGTGATAAGTTTCACGTTATTTCGTGATAAAGATCACGTAATTACGTGATAACTTTTATGTCACAGTGGTCCCTCTTTATATCGTGGTTCTACTTTCGCTTCCTCAGAACATCGCAGAATTTTTTAATCCAATCTCGTGTCATTAAAAATGTTTTAATTTCCAATATTTTCATAATTTTCGTGAAAAATAATCATTTTCTAGTCTAAAAGGGAAAAACAGTATTTAAATAAACGATAAGACAAGTTTTTTTTTGCTCAGTGACTTAAGTGATAAGTTTCACATTATTTCGTGATAAGCTTCACGTAATTACGTGATAAGTTTCACGTTATTCCGTGATAAGTTTCAAGTTATTTTGTGATAAGGATCACGTAATTACGTGATAAGTTTCACGTTATTTCGTGATAAGAACTTGCCCAGGAGGTGAATCCAATGACAGAGACATTGCCTCTTGGCCAAAGCACCACTGTGGGGAGGTTCGTGAAGTCAAAAGAGATGCCTTACTTTCTTAATAGGTACATTACCTTATGGAGACTTTTAAACAGCCCATTAAAGAATACAATATGGTTTCCTGATAAAATGATTAATATACTGTATATGTCAGTGCAAAAGTACATCCATAGACCATGTCAAGTAATTTCCATTCAAAAGTAACACATACCTTGTGGGTGATAGGGTGTGTCTCAGCCCACCTCTTCTGTTGAGTGGTGTTTTTTCCAGGTTGACAAAGGTTGTTGTTCTCGAAGGAGTGTGTTTTGTCCTTGAGGTGTATGTGAACAGCTGAGTCCTGTCCTGTGGAGTTGCCCCCCCTGTGTTGCCTAACACAACTCTTCAACCTTGACCATGACCTGGATGACTGATAATCTTCATAGACAGAAGTTTAAAATGTTTATGTGCATTGCATTGCTAACTTTCAGCCCTAATTCATCCAATGTAAGATATTTTAGAATGAAAGATCAACAGTGATCACCTGACTTTTTTCTATTAAATGAACTACATGAAAATGACGATAATTCGCAGTATTAGTTATTCAAACTGCATTCAGAAACAATCTCATGCACGTGGCAAGTTGAAATAATTTGACTGTCAGATAGTAATGTGTCGTTCGCGAGTGATTCGTTCAATATGAACGAATTATTTCATATGACTCGTGACCCCCGAGTCATACGAAAGATTCGGGACTCGTGACTCCCGAGTCATACGAAAGATTCGGGACTCGTGACTCCCGAGTCATACGAAAGATTCGTGACTCCTGACTCCCGAGTCATACGAAAGATTCGTGACTCGTGACTCCCGAGTCATATGAAAGATTTGTTCATATTTATCTCACGAATCACTCACAAATCACTCTCTGCGAACTAATCTTTCACTACGAACGAATCATTCTCTGCGAACTAATTACTCTCTGCGAACTAATCTTTCACAACAAAATAATCTCAGATTCGTTCTCACAGAGTCGTTCAAAAATTCGTTTTCACAGATTTGTTTTGGCAGATTTGTTTCATTTGTCACGTGACAGAGAGCTCGGGTCTCTTTTGCTCTCATTCATCTTCACATTGTGGTGTGTTTTTCACATGTTTTAATTGCTTATGGCATTTTGTGTACTTTGTAGACTTTGTCAGCGGAAGCAAACCATGTTGCCTTCAGCATTTAGTGTCGGAGAACCGCAGCCTTCTTTACTACGCCCACAATAGGGCTAAAGCGCCACCTGCTGTAAAACGAATGAAATGATTCGTTCACGACTCGTTCATTTTACTGTTCGAGAGTCAAAGATCCGAATCAGTAAAAAGAGTCGGTCTTCCCATCACCACTGTCAAAACGATGCATTGGATACTGGTCATATAAATTATTATTAAAAATACAAGAAACTAACCTTGTTTAAACTATGGCTTTTTTTGT
>NW_007585167.1:11461-20707 GCF_000523025.1 Cynoglossus semilaevis | reverse complement strand
TACCTGTTCTACATTGATTAAAACTCCTCCGCACACATTATCAGACGAAACAATAACAGTAGTGGGCTTCTCTGGGGAAAAGCAGACTCTGCCAATCACCGTACCTATTGTCACCCAGCTGGGTGGACAAAAAGTGACACATTCATATGTTCATTCGCCCACTGTGCCTTTGAATTTACTGGGAAGGGATCTCCTGATAAAACTAGGGGCATCCATTCTGTGCAGCCCAGATGGACTAAGAGTGACTCTGCCTGACGGCACCGAACTCCAGTGTGACGGTGTAGCCACAAGTGGGCAGTACCTGATGCAACCGATTGAAGAGACATATGCTGACATCTACTGGGGAACGCTACAACCAGAGACTGTTGAGACGCCTGGTATTCTCTCTGCGTACCTGCAGTGGAAGCCCTGGATCGCCCAAATCGAACCATATGTCTCTCCACCCGATCCTCCTCATGTAACTCTCTTCTATGATAGATTACAAACAGATTGGTACCTTGACAAATTCCAAGACCAATTGGAAGGAAACTCGTGGGAAATTAAAACACAAAACATTTATGTGGCTCCGGAGGGTGTTGCAGCCGGTGTAGACCTGACTCCTGATCAATTGGATTGGTACATGATGGGCGATGAAGCAGCTCCACATGTTTCTTTAGCTTTACATCCACGACATCAGGCTAAAGAATTAGGAGGCATGGTGAAAAGAGCATTGGCACAAACTGATTGGCAATTAACACAAATACCTCAAGTTCATTTCTCACCCACCACCAACACCTATAGAATCATGTTGTGTGCTGTTAACACAGCCACCCTAGAACATGAACAAATCGCTCGACATCATGGGAGAGAGAAAACAGATCATGAGGGAGCTAAAGCTATGCTTAACACTTTACCTGACCATTTATGGGCAGACGATCCGACAGATGTGGGTCTCACTGATTGCCCACCTGTAAAATTTTCAGTCAACACAGACACTCCAATATGGATCCGACAATATCCACACAAACCTCAGGCAGAAGCGGGGATACATGACACAATCACAGGCTTATTGGAAAAGGGGGTGTTGGAACCCTCACATTCAGCCTGGAACACTCCCATCTTACCTGTAGAGAAGAAAGGGACAGGTAAATACCGCATGGCACATGATCTCAGGGCCATTAATAATATCCTGGTCACCCCAACTGTACCAGTCCCGAATCCTTATGTTGCCCTGGCCAACCTCGACCCCTCCCAAAGTTGGTTCACGTGCATTGATTTAGCAAATGCATTCTTCTGTCTGCCCCTGGCTCCAGAATGTAGGGACATATTTTCATTTACGTTTAGAGGACAACAACTAAGATACACCAGACTGCCACAAGGTTTTGCTCTCTCCCCAGGATTATTTAACCAAGTCCTGAAGCAGGTGTTAAGCGACTGCACACTTCCTGAAAACACGACTCTTGTACAGTATGTAGACGATTTACTGATTGCGGCACCCACTGCAGACGCGTGTCTAGCGGCGACTCACTCAGTGCTTCAACATGTGGCGAACAAGGGCTTTAAGGTCAGCAAGGTCAAGCTACAGGTAGCCAGGAAGCAGGTCTCATTCTTAGGACGTCTGATATCCCAAAAGGGGGTCAGTATGTCTCCAACACACAGATCTGCGATCTTACATCACAACAAACCTGTTAAAGTTAAAGACATGCTCTCATTTCTTGGACTAACAGGCTACAGCCGTAATTATGTAGCAAACTACACAGGATTGACCCAGCCTTTGCGCGAACTGGTCAGACAACAGGGCATGCGAAATCTCACAGCCAAACTTGAATGGACACAAGATGCAGAAACTGCTTTTATCACATTAAAACAATCATTGGCTACTGCTGCAGAATTAGCAACACCAAACTACCATTTGCCTTTCTACCTGGATGTCTCTGGAACAGTATCATGCGTTAATGGCATTCTGTTCCAGAGAAAAGGGGGAGAGAGAGTAATACTGATGTACCTAAGCGTAATGCTAGATGGTATGGAAAAACGACACCCACAGTGCACACAACATGCAGCAGGGATAGCAAAGCTAATACAAAAAACTGCACACATTGTAATGGGACACCAACTAAACATTCTGACAACACATAGTGTGGTGGCTTACGTAAATTCAGAAACTTTCACACTTACAACATTGAGACAGAGAAGACTGAGCAAGATTCTGGAAGCACCAAACATCTCATTTACACATGAAGGCATCAATATGGCGGATCACATAGGGACAGGGGAGCCACACACGTGTGCAGACAGAGTGGTGAAAGAAGAGAAGGTGAGAACAGACTTACAGGCCACACCGATTGCAGGAGCGAGAGACTTATTTACTGATGGATGCTGTTTCAGACATGAGACAGATGGTCTCAGGGCAGCGTATGCAGTAGTGGAAGAAAAGGATGGACTATTGGTAACACAGAAAGCAGAGAGACTAGGGGGACAGCAATCAGCACAAAGAGCAGAAGTGGTGGCAGTAATTGAGGCCCTCAAGATAGGGAAAGGACAGGAAGTGAACATTTACACAGACTCAGCATATGCAGTAGGAGCAGTGCATGTTGAATTAGGGCAATGGATGAGAGTTGGATTTCTGACGGCAGGTAACAAACCCATTAGACATGAGACTGAGATGAAAGAACTAGCAGAAGCATTACTACTACCAAAGAGAGTAGCAGTCATAAAATGTAAAGGACATGACACAGGGACAGACAAAGTGACAAAGGGAAACAACGCAGCCGACCAAGCAGCGAAACAGACGGCAGGGTACCTAGACAGAATGATACTCATGTGTTCAGAGACCGAAATGCAACCTACAATGACTATGGACGGACTGATCCAGTTACAAAACAAAGCGTCTCCACAAGAGAAAACTCTGTGGAAAGCAAGGGGAGCCACTGAGACGGACGGACTTTGGAGAGGACCTGATGGTAGGCCTATCCTACCCCCAGGACTAAGACAAACAGCAATGGAAGAGGCACATGGGGTAGGACATGTAGGGGTAGCACAAATGCTAAGAAATCTTGACCATTGGTGGCACCCTTTTCTCAAAGACATGGCTCAGTACCTGACTAAGACATGTGAACAATGTACCAAATTTAACACCAGACCTACCATCAGACCAGAACCAGGAAGGTATCCATTGGAAACAAAACCAGGAAAAGAGATCATCATTGACTACACAGACATGGTAGATTCGGTTCGAGGGTACAGGTACGTTTTGATGTGTGTAGATGCGTACACAGGGTGGCCAGAAGCCTGGCCTACGAAGAAAGAGGATGGTAAGTCGGTAATAAAATTCCTGGTAAACCACTATATACCAAGGTATGGATTCCCAGAAAAAGTAAGATCAGACAACGGGACTCATTTTAAGAACAATGACCTCCAACAGGTGGAGGCGATGTTGGGACTAAAACACTCTTTTGGTACAGTCTATCATCCTCAGTCACAGGGCAAAGTTGAAAGAATGAATCAAACGGTAAAAAACAAATTGGCTAAAATCTGTGCACAGACCAAAATGAATTGGCTAGACGCCCTACCGTTAGCCTTAATGTCAATAAGAAGTTCAGTCAACCACTCCACAGGGTTCACACCACATGAGTTACAAACAGGGAGAGCGTTTCCCGGCCCACACTCCAAACTCCCTCTCACCCAAAATGATGATCAAGATCTAACTTCTAAAGCTTATTTCCACGAACTGCAGGGTTTGGTGTCTACATTTTCAAAACAGGTGAAGGACCAGCAGACCGCAGGAAAAGGCACAACACCTCCAGAGGCAGAGTGGGTTCTGCTCCGAGTCATCAAAAGGAAGTGGTCGGAACCACGCTGGACAGGTCCATTCCAGGTAACTGAAAGAACAACCCACGCAGTACGCCTGAAAGGAAAAGGAGACACTTGGTTTCATTGGAGCCAGTGTGCAGCAGCTGAGGAACCACAACGCTCCCTGATCGACATTCAGAGAAACCTCCAAGAACAGAACACCGAGTCGGCTGACTCGGAGACAGATCCTACCGACAAAGGGGCAGAATAATCCCCTGGTAGTGATCCAAGACTCTAGGGTAGTCCACCCCTGGAGTCCGAAAAGAAGAACTCCATCCGGGAGGAGGTGAAATAGCGCTCCTCTCCTACAAGTAGCGTGCCAAGCTACCACCTCAAGAAAGAAGACATCTCCTAGATGAACCTTATCAAATTAACATTGTGTATTGCATGCTAGTGTATTTTTCTTGTCATGGGCCTTGTTTAAACTAGTTATCACAGGGACAACGCGTTTTTAAAGAATATAACAACGCAAAGCATATTTATGCTACCGCTTAAATACGAGGCCTTATCTATACTTTTACTAATAATCATCGTTTATGTAATTTTATGGTTTTACTTCAATCTCCCTATTCAACAGTGTAATCATACTCAACAGATAGGATATCAACATGCTCCTGTGGTGCCTACTTGGTATACTGCTCTGGGATAATTGGGAGAAGGCAACGTCTCAGTATCAATCATCTGTACTAGTCGCCTTTCCAAATCCATGCAACAAACCTAACACGTATAGAACCGATGAACTATATTTTTGTTATAATCATACCCGCGTACGGGCCGTCATACAATTCCGGAAAAACAGTTTTAAAATAGGAGGTTATACAGCGACAGAATGGGGCAGTTATCCTTGGTATCTCGAGAGCCCAGGGGCTCAACAAGTAGGTGGTGGATGGAAGAATGTGTTCGCTAACACAGGAAACTGGAAAAAAGGATCTTTTGGCACAACTCAACTCGCTAAAAATTGGACATCTAGAATAGAGTTACACAACTCCCCTGGAACGCTCACCCTGATAATAGATACTACTCAGATACCCCTAGAAACTAAACCACCGAGTAACGGTCAGATCGCCAATCCTACTTGTGATGTTATCGGATTGTGCATATACAGATCAAGCGGAGTTTACAGACACCCATGCGTCCCAATTAAATTCTGCCCTAATGTTACCACCCAGAGTCAAAGTTCTCATAACAAGGATGAGATTGCAAGTTCCGGAACCTTAACCATAGGATCCAGAACAACTGCACGTAGACCCACAGTAATTAACGGTGAGCCTTCTATGGACGGCTGGTTCATGATGGCAACAGGGATCACGGGTACAGTCAATAATTGGTTATTAATGGCGGAACAGGCAGCAAATGCCTCCGGAAAAAATTGTATGGTATGCATGGGACCCAGACCATTACTTCGTGTCGTACCAGCCCCTTTGGACTCCACCTGTTTGGAAGAAGTAATGGGTAAGACCGTGCCTGCAGGTAACTGTTCTAGATGGGATAACATATTTCCAGTAACCAGGTCGACATCTTACAAACCTCTTTTTTCATCCAAAGTGGCACCAGGGAACTTCACATGTATAGATATTACAGGTGAAAAAGAGTATAAATCTTCCCCTATACAAAATTGCACCAAAATCATTAAGCTTCTAAGTAATTTCAAGTCCGTACCAAGAGCTGATGTATGGTGGCATTGCGGAGATGACAAATTATATGACAAAATCCCATGTAACCACTCGGTGATATGTGCACTAGTTACTTTGATACTCCCAGTCACGATAGTACCTATGTCAGTGAGCGACTTGACCAAAACACCTGATACACCTATGGTTTCAGGGCGTACTCGAAGGAGTGCATCATGGCAACCATGGGAGAATGCAGGTGACCTGACATACATTGACGCCATAGGAGTCCCGCGTGGGGTTCCAAATGAGTACAAAATCGCTGATCAAGTTTTGGCAGGGTTTGAGTCCATTTTATGCTGGTGGTGTACTATTAACAAAAATGTGGACCGCATCAATTATATTCATTATAACGTACAGCGACTGAGCAATTGGACCCAGGCTGGATTTGAAGCCATACATGCTCAACTGTCGGCCACATCCCTGATGGCATTTCAGAATCGTATCGCTCTTGACATGTTACTCGCAGAAAAAGGGGGTGTATGTGCAATGTTTGATGATCAGTGTGGGACATATATCCCCAATAATACAGCACCAGATGGGAGTTTGACACGTGCCATAGAGGGTCTGAAAACTTTGAATAAGAAAATGAAAGAACATTCTGGTGTGGACACTACCATGTGGGACAATTGGTTGAACGTGTTTGGAAAGTACAAAAGTCTAGTCACATCAGTTCTTGTATCTCTCGCGGTGTTTGCTTCCATCCTTACTCTCTGTGGCTGTTGTTGTATACCTTGCATTCGTGCTTTACTCACCAGATTAATTAATACAGCCCTAGCCCCAAACTCTGAAGATGTACCACACATGTATCCATTGTTAGCCACGGAACCCGAGGAGTGCGAAGATTATCAGCTAGAAAATCGAGAAGCATACTTCTATGGTAATGTTGAACTCTGAAAAGAGTTCAAAAGGGGGAATTGTGGATGAAATGTATTCATATGTTCATAGTTTATAGAAGTATGCAACATATATAATCATGTTTTATAATAGAATAAATAATCATAAGAGATGTGCTAAAACATATAACCAGTTTGAACATAAAATGCTGCTTAAAGCTAAAACTGAAAATATGCAGCTGTAAGAAAAGGAGCTGCAAGGTTGAGGGGCACCAAGGTTTGTTGTTACAAGAGGAGTACTTGGTGAGATAGGGATCAGAAACTAGTAGATCACAATTTGACAACGGCTAGGTTGAAGGTTAGAGCATAAGGTCACAACAACAGCACTTAGGTGCGATAAGAACAGGATGAGAAACCAAGGGAGTAGATGTTGTTGTCAAAATGTATGTGTGTGCGTAGAACAAACGAAGTTTGTACCACTTGACATGTACCCCCTGGATGTTGGAGAGAATAAAAGAGCCTGAGTTTGGGGAGAGAGCAGGATTCAGCAGTCAACCCCCTGACTCTCCGCTGGACTCTCCCTGTGCACAGGTGAACTCGAGCAACGATCTTTGTCTTTTCTTTGTACTTTGTGAAAGTTCTTGATCAACGAACCCGGGGTGGTAAAATCTTACCACGACAGCCTTCTGTCATCCAATGCTCCCACGCCGCTCGCAATTTAACATTAAACGCCCTGTTAACACCAATACTTAGCGGTTGAAATTATTTGGTCAATCCACCCGGAATGATGGCATGCCCCAATTTTGCTTCACTTTGAGGAAAAGGGTAGTGACTTAAGTTGGACACAGGAGGGCACTGTTGTTGTTGTTGTTCGCCCCTCCAGAGTCAGGCGGTTGTCACTATTTTTGTTCTGGATGGTCACCGTATTGTTGTTTTGACGCTGTTCCGTGCGGAAGTGCGGATGTTGTTTTGCAGAGAGAGTGTGTTTTGCATTTATCGATAAAAAAGGAAAAATAAAAAGAGGTCTTCGACAGCCATGCGTCTGAGTCGTCTTTCTGCATCGCACCATACATTGATAATACAAAAACACAACGCAGACTCTCTGGGTGTTGGGAGGCACGACGCGACGTTGCACGGATTTGGGTTACACAACCATACTGTAAGTGTTGTTGAGCATCTTCAAATTGTGATAACAGAGTTGAACGTCATTGTTAGCTCCCAGTGTGCTTCAGTTGTGTGCCGTCATGTGTGATGCGCTGTGTGGTTTGGCTTTATAAAACCGGTTCGAGGTCAGTAAGCACAACCAGAATTAATACAGTACATAAGGCGCACCGGGTTATAAAGCGCACTGTCGATTTTTGAGAAAATGAAAGGGTTTCGCCTTATAGTCCGAAAAATATACATATACATACAGGTTGCAACGTTTGTAAGTCGCATTTATTTTTAAAATGTTTAATTCATAGAAATTGAAAGAATATAATCTGTAAAGACTATTGATTAAAACAAAAGTCCCATACATATTAATGCAACAGGTGAAGCAGTTAGACAATCTTATTCTGATTTACTAAATCCATCGAATTGTTTCTAAACAATTATGTTTTTGCATTATTATTTGTGTTCTTTTAGTGGTGCAGTAGCAGCTTTCAGTTGTCACAAGTATAGACAGTGTCCTCTTGTGGCCATAGATGAAATGAGGTATATTTTCAATATACAAGTTGCTTTGGAATATAAGTCAACCACCAGTCAAACTGCTGCAAAGCCGGACTTACAGTCAGGAAACTATTATAATATAATATGTTGCTATTATAATATGTCCCGTTTGGTTCCGTGCAAACTACGGCAGTAGGAAACAGTCATTCAGACTTCTGCTTCTTAGGCTTCTGCTCTTGATTTACATTATTTGGTCCTTTGTTACTTTTGCATTTCTGTTAAAAAACTCTTCTGATTAGAAAATCAGCACATGCTTTGTAAGAGGGCATCATACACAGATGAAAGGATTTCATGCTGTGATGTGAGGATCAGTCACGGTGTCACCTCAGAGAGAGCCGGAAATAAAGAATATTTGAGAAATGCAAGGGAAGCACGGTGAAACAGTGTGACTCAGCTAACAAGGTGGACACAATGGCAGCTTTATGGCTGCTCACAGGCGGCCGTTTAACGTTTAAAAACATCCGTCATAAAGCGGCTAAGTGACTCGGTTGTGACTCATCTTCACTAGTGCACAGCTGTGTGTGCACCTGCATGCTCATACACACTACGAGGAGGCCAACCACTGAGAGAAGAAAAGCTGTTAATATTAACCTTATAACGCCAAATGTATCATATTTGATACATGAGTTTTAGAGCTCTCCACATGAGCAGTACGATATTTATTTCCCTGAAAAACCAGATGTATACAACCAGATACATGCAGTGCACAGATAATTCAACAGGGGATAGTGATTCACTCATTAGCGGGCCTTCTAATGACACTACAAGATTGCCATAACTCAGGATTTGGACACAGGTGGCTTTTGAAGAAGAACTTTGCCAAGTTTGAAAAGGTTAAGATAAGAAAAACATTACATGTTTTACTGAAACATCAATAGGAATAGTTACCTGGTTGATACAATGTAAAAATACTTAAAATGTCATAATCTATGTTTTAGTAAAACTGTGTTGAAAATGCTGTATCAAATTTGATACAACAGGTATATAAGGTCATGTAACTCTAAATCAGTCAATTGTCATTTTTTATTTTATTTCATGCATTATATACATGCATTATATAACGTTTTTTATTTTTAAATTACATAATTTGGTACATTTAGAATAAAAAAATAGATATGTAACTTGTTGTTATATGTTAATATCTTATTATATATATTATATATTTTATATACTATATAATATATATATATATATATATA
>NW_007585167.1:7532-11417 GCF_000523025.1 Cynoglossus semilaevis | reverse complement strand
CAGGACGGTTGTGAGACCAGCCATGAGCCATGGTTTAGAGACACTAGCAATATGCATAAGACAGGAGGCGGAGCTGGAGGTGGCAGAGTTAAAGATGCTAGGATTCTCTTTAGGAGTGACAAGGATGGACAGGATCAGGAATGAGGTCATTAGAGGGACAACACAGACAGGAAAAAGCCAGAGAAGTCAGATTGAGATGGTTTGGACATGTGCAGAGGAGGGACAGTGGATATATTGGTAGAAGAATGTTAGAGATGGAGCTACCAGGTAGGAGAAAAAGAGGAAGGCCAAAGAGGAGATATATGGATGCAGTGAGGGAGGACATTAGCATGAGCTTGATGTAACAGGTCTTCTCTGGTGTGTACCAGTCTTTTCTTATGATCATCTTTGGATTCCCCCGGTCCATAAGGAGTGAAGGGTTTTAGCATTATAACGTAATGGGGAGATCCTCCTCCACTCACAGTCAATACTTCATTTGTTCTTCCTATACTAAGTTTAATTTCTCTGTCTTTTCTGAACTTATCTTCCCAGCTTTTTCCAGCCAAAGGTCGTACCCTGTCTTAGCTTTTTTTATGAATCTCCCACGTTATATTTGTGAACGCTATCAAAGCATATGTTTCAATATCTTTTAAATCTCCCTCTAAATGATATAATCCTTGATCATTTACTTTCTTAGCTTTTACCATTGGCATTAAACTAGGTCTTAACCCATCATTGTCATCTTCAGGCTTAGGTTTTATGTGCATCTTATGTTTCTTCTTCCCTGTAACCTTTGTATGTTCTGGATCTTTATCATCTGACGGAGATCCTTCACCTTGACACGGCGGTAGGTTTTTTCTCCATTTATCAACATATTGATATGTTCTCCTAAGATTTATTTCAGGAAGCCAATCAACCTGTTCATGGTCTTGATGTCGCCCTCTATCCACTGATGGTGTATAGGTGGTAAATTAACTTCGTACAAAGGATGATAGCGTTGATTTAACAACTCTCTCAGGTCTCATCGTAACAGATGGTCCAGTGCCTGCCTGTTGCTCAATTGCTTGTGACTTCTTCTCCCTGTTCTCCATCTACTCAGGATTTGCCTTTGCCTCATCATGGTCACTCTCCTCTATCTCACTCTGCTGGGATGGCAAAGCAACTAAACTTTGATCTTTGTCATACTCACTCATTACTGTTTCCCTATGGGACTCCTTTTAGGGAATTCTTCATCAGCAGCAGCTGGGATCCTGTTGCTGTCTCCTTAGTCGAAGCTCAAAATTAATCCAAATCGTAATGACGATGTCCTGTGGTAATCCACGGTTACTTCAGTTGAAGCTCAAAAATTAATTCAGATGGTAATCCATAGTTACTTCACTTTTCCCTACGTATTACCTTCAGCACATTCTGTCATTATTTCTAAATTATTTATTTTGAGAAAGATCCCTAAATTAATTATCAAGTCCCTGTTTGGGTGCCAAATGTTAGATCCTAGGTACCGGGCTCACCCACACACACACTCGAGTGCAGCTGACCCGTATCTGATCAGCCCTCTGTGCGATGGGTAAGGACCAGTGTCCGCCCCGCTGCTGCCATAAGTACACTCTGACGAATAGCCTGGTGATCGGGGTGCACCATGCGACCACACTCATTCATGAGAGCTCACCTCTCATGATCCTGGCACTTGTTAGTTGCTGGAATGGGTTTTAAACACCTTATTCTACGGTATTTGGGGCACATAACTGGTTTAAAAAGACTAAACATTAAAGCACCATTAAAGATGTGTTGGTGCCGAAAAACCCTTTATTCAGCAACCACTATTGTCATCTAACTGCCACAGATAGAATGATCAGGTCATTCTATAAAGAACCACACCAGACAACGTTGTAAGTTTAACTCGCTGCTCGGGGAGCAGAGAGGCCAACAGCTTCGCAAAGTTGGCTCACCAACTGAAGAAGCCTCTTGGATGAGAAGTGAAACGTCTTCTTTTAGAAAATTCACATCCAGTTGCCTGACAGAACTTTTCAACCTTGATCATGACCTGGATGACTAGACATTGTGAGAATTGCAACAAATGACTGCAGGTTTGAGATGCTATCAAGACGCACAACCACACGAAGAATACACAAGTTGAATGAAAAGGAGAGGACTGAAAAAGCGACAAATTTACAACATGCATCTGCTGTTGCTCTCACTGGGGACTACTGGACATCACTCGGTAACCATAATTACCTCAGAGTTACAGCGTATTATATTGATGAGAAGTGGGCGCTGCATTCACATGCTTTGTCTGTAATGAAAACAGACGAGAGACATTTTGCTGAAACATGCGCGGTACACTTCACTGAAGTTGTGCAGCAGTGGAATTTGTCAGATAAAGTCACCACACTTAGCACAGATAGTGCACGAAATATGATTGCTGCTGCGAGACAACTGCCTTTTGATCATGTCCCTTGCTTTGCGCACAGTCTCCAGCGCTCTGTCACAGTATCGCTGCATAAAAGTGCGTTTGACAATGTGCTTGCCAAGTGCAGAAAAGTTGTGGGGCACTTTAAACACAGTCCAGCGAGTGCAGCAGAATTAGAACAAAAACAAGTTGAACATGGACAGAAGAAGGAGGCCCTTATGCAAGATGTTCCAACCAAATGGAATTCAACTCTGGACATGATAAAAAGCATCCGCAGACACGAACAGCCACTGAGAGACGTCCTCACCACAAACACAACGATTGTCATGCCAACTACAACTGAAATGGACAAGCTGCAGAGGTTGAAAATGCTACTGGAGCCTTGCAGGTATGTTTTACATCATATTCCTCACCATCCTGCCTGAGTTCATGTAAAAGGGGAATAGTGTATGTGTAAATGCAGCATGAATATGTAGAGGATATTTTTTGTGTATAAGTGAATGCAATTTGTTTTTGACTGAAGTGATGTTGATTTTTTTTTGCAGGTATTTGACTGAACTTTTGGGAGGAGAAAGGTATGCCTCATGCTCTGTGGCTCTCCCTGCTTTTTGCCATCTCTCTCGGGTGATGGAGAGCTTCAGAGAAGACCTGGAGACACGGATGGGAAATGCCAACATTGCATATCTGAAGATTGCTACTGCATTGGACCCTAGGTTCAAGGACCTCAAGAGCTGAGAGGAGTGAGGTGTACGCCTCAATCACCAACTCAATTAAGGAAGAGAGGGTTTCTGCAGAGAAACCTGTGGAAGAAAAAACCACAGAGCCACTGAAAGATAGGATATTTTTTGTGTATAAGTGAATGCAATTTGTTTTTGACTGAAGTGATGTTGATTTTTTTTTGCAGGTATTTGACTGAACTTTTGGGAGGAGAAAGGTATGCCTCATGCTCTGTGGCTCTCCCTGCTTTTTGCCATCTCTCTCGGGTGATGGAGAGCTTCAGAGAAGACCTGGAGACACGGATGGGAAATGCCAACATTGCATATCTGAAGATTGCTACTGCATTGGACCCTAGGTTCAAGGACCTCAAGAGCTGAGAGGAGTGAGGTGTACGCCTCAATCACCAACTCAATTAAGGAAGAGAGGGTTTCTGCAGAGAAACCTGTGGAAGAAAAAACCACAGAGCCACTGAAAGATTCTTGCTTTGTGAGGTGTCTTCAGGCAAGGAGTGGAAGCAGCCGGTAGATGGTCGATTTGTTTTAATAACAAACGTCAAACAAAACAGGTCCAATAATAAAGCGAAATAACAACCGGGGAAATAATAATAATAATAATAATAATATATTTTATTTAGAAGCGCCTTTCTGAACACTCAAGGACACTGTACAGGGTATACATTGAATAAATACAACAAACATAGAATAAACAAAAAATAAATACAACAGAGACAAAATACAATAATAGAGACAAAAGATGTAAAGAGGGAGAGAGGAGAGAAAGAA
>NW_007585167.1:0-4471 GCF_000523025.1 Cynoglossus semilaevis | reverse complement strand
GTTAGCCTCAGCTACCGAAGTTAGCCTCAGCTAACAGTGTTAGCCCGTGCACTTGTGGACAAAAGTGCCGGAGTTTAAGAGGCAGAACTTTGGTTTGGTTTATTTTTGGTGCTGTGAAGCTGAGAGAATGCCTTTTAATAAAAAAAATAAAGTAAAAAACACAAATAGCCGTTGAGCAGCGGCAACATTCATGCCAGCGTCCGCTCCATTAAGGCCCCGACAACATGTGCGATCATGTAGATGTGACATACCTATAAATATTCAAGGAACATACAAAGCAAAGTTATATAGTACTTAAAAATATTTCTGATATGTCATCAGTGGTTTACACATTTTATACTTATTTTTGGGAAGTGGTTTCGGCTTCAAGGGCGTGTGTTTAAAAGTGGTATACCAATGGGAGGAAAGAGGCTGGGCCGTTTGTGGCCAATGATATTATTGTTGCTGTTTATGACTGTGCCTACAGTCATCACTAGGTGGTGGTGCTGCTCTATGGTTCAGCGGAATCGGAGGATGTGATTCTGTAATTTCATAAGCCATTTGTTGCTGAGCGGGGGGTTATCGAAAGGGAGGTAGACGGAGCCATAAAGTCCAGTCAACCACAGATGGTCATGTAGATCAAAAGGAATGGATGGCTCCAGGGGTCCCTGTGAGGAAGTAGGTTGGGAGTATAGGTGTTTTTTAGTAAGTTGATGTGAAGATTTCCCATTGTTTCCAGAGAGTAGAGGTGTTTTTAGAGAATTGGTGTGAAGAGAATTTGGGGAAATTCTCTTTGAATGTGTGGGGCTATGTGACTGCGTGTGCTTGGGAAGGCCTTTTGGTGTCTTAGCAGCTTCCTGCTGCAGACACAACCAAATGTGAAAACCACTGAAATCTAACACCACCAAAGAAAAAGTTAACCCTGTTGGCTGCTTCATCTGAGTCTGATTCTGAACAGGTAGAAGACTCAATTGAGAACAGTGTGCATCGATACAGAGAAGAGCTCGCCATAAGTTCAGATTCCTGTCCACTAGAGTGGTGGGCCAAACATGCAGGCTCACACAGCAGGCTGGCCCCATATGCACAGAAGTACTTGGCCACACCTGCAACCTCCGTCCAATGTGAAAGGTTGTTTTCTCTTGCTGGTCATCTTGTGCAGAAGAAGAGAGCTTCTTTATCTTCTGAAAATGTAAATAATCTTGTGTGCCTAAGCAACTGGCTTAATGCAGAGGAGTAAAAAGGACAGAACTCCAGTATAAACATGCAACTAACATTGTTGTTAGATTTTTTAATTTTCAAAAAAAGTTTTACTTTTTTTAATTTTTTTCGATTTTTTAAGTTTAGATTTACACTATATGTGTTACTGACAATTGCTGATGTTAAAAGTGTTTGCACAACAAATGTTACTTCACTTTCATTCATATGGCAGAAGAATATTTAAATAAAAGTGCACTTTATACTACTTTTGAATTCCTTATTGGATTTTTTTGTATACAATGCGATTACTCATGATTAATAGCCATAAATAGCCCCAGTAAGGGCTATTTAGTGTGCCCTTACTGGGGCTGTTGTAGCTAAAGTTATCTATAGAGTCCATACTCGCTACAACCTATTCTGCATTAAGGAAATACTGTAGGCTAGGAACTCTTCATCTTACTAGTGTGTCCAAAATGTGGGAGCAGAAAAAGGTCTAACAAAAAGTGTTATTTTGCTGTGGAAATAACAGATTAATGTCTGGCTTTGGAATAAATACTCTACATACATGTACCTGTGATGGTCCTACCTGTACCTGTACTGCAGAATCAGAAGGCCATTATTCTAAACAACATTCTCTCCTCTGGTGTTTGATTTCGTTTGATGCTCAGCTCATGAGGGACCTTTAAGGACCAGAGCATGTGATTTACATTATAGAAATAATAACACAGCAATAAAAACGTTTAGACAGGAATGATAATTGTCCATGCTTCCTTTGCCAACATCTTAGGGCAGTGTAATGAATGGACATGATGCATATCACTGCTGAAAACTTGGCTGTAGTGAGAGATGGAGGTTGTGTACACTCCTGCCCACAGAGCAACAAGGCCATAAACATCCTGGCATCTGGTAGAAAACAGCAGCTCACTATTTGGACTGTATAGACTTCATAACTGATTCATTTGTTTTGTTTTTGTTTTGTTCACAACCGTCAATGTAAAGTCAACCGCTGGCAACGTTCAGACTTTGATAGAACTGTCACAGAACATGTAGCATACGCTGTCGTGCTAGGACAGTTTCCTTTGGGATAAACATGTCATTTACAGCAGCCGGTAAGGCATAATTATGAATGTATAATTGTTAAAACCGATTCATTTTTTAAACAGTTCATTTTTAAACAATAGTTTTTTTTGAATATTTAAAATGAACTTAATTTTTGGAGCATAAAAAGTAGTTTCTGGACCTGGAGTCAATCACAGGTGTCAACGCCAATGGGTGAAGGCAGGGTAACCTAAAAGCAAAGGAAACAGGTGAAAGGCTACCCACACTGCCAACTGATTGGTTTACAAAACTGGCCAATCAGAGTGCTTGCATGTGTATATAAACAGGCACACACACTAGTGATGGGAAGACCGACTCTTTTTTTTATTCGAATCTTTGACTCTCGAACAGTAAAATGAACGAGTAGTGAACGAATCTTGAACTAATCATTTCATTCGTTTTACAGCAGGTGGTGCTTTAGCCCTATTGTGGGCGTTGTAAAGAAGGCTGCGGTTCTCCGACACTAAATACTGAAGGCAACATGGTTTGCTTCCGCTGACAAAGTCTACAAAGTACACAAAATGTCATAAGCAATTAAAACCATGCGAAAAGCTAAGAAATAAAAACACACCACAATGTAAAGATTAATGAGAGTAAAAAAGACCCGAGCTCTTTCACGTGACAAATGAAAATAATCTGCGAGAGTGAAGCGAAAGATTAGTTCACAGAGAATGATTCGTTCACAGCGAAAGATTAGTTCACGGCGAACGATTAGTTCACAGCGAAAGATTAGTTCACAACGAAAGATTAGTTCATAGAGAGTGATTCGTTTGCAATGATAGATTAGTTCACAGTGAAAGATTAGTTTGCAGAGAGTAATTCGTTTGCAATGATAGATTAGTTCACAGCGAAAGATTAGTTCACGGCGAACGATTAGTTCACAGCGAAAGATTAGTTCACGGCGAACGATTAGTTCACAGCGAAAGATTAGTTCACAACGAAAGATTAGTTCATAGAGAGTGATTCGTTTGCAATGATAGATTAGTTCACAGTGAAAGATTAGTTCGCAGAGAGTGATTTGTGAGTTCAATATGAACAAATATTTAATATGACTCGGTAGTCACGAGTCACGAATCTTTCATATGACTCGGGATTTATGAGTCATATGAAAGATTCGTTCATTTTGAACGAATCACTCGTGACCGACACATCACTAACACATGCACAGTTTTTTCTCCTCTTTCCCCTAATAGCATCGGTGCACTTTGTTAAAATGAACACTCTCTCTGCCACCAGTGAAACTTGAACTCCCTCAACTGTGTTATAAAATGTTGTCTAAAATCTACTTTTTTAGTACCCCTCACGACGAGTTCATTCAACAAAGGCTGTTTATGACAAATCATCCAGTGTGGTTTCCCTCTCAGTCATTCCTGTAAAATTAAACCTGTAATAAGCCACATTAAAGCCCAGGTTCAGCACGTGGAGAGCTTTTTTTTCACTGCAGGGGCCAGACATCAAGCTTCACTGGTAGACGAGTAGCCATGGGCGGTGGGTTTCTGCTTGATGATTGGACAAACTGTTTGAAAAGCCAATCACTTACACCGATTATTCAAACAACACGTTAGGAGCAATATGTAGAGACAAACCACAGACTGTTTTATGTTATTTGTTCTGAATTACAATTGGTAGATGAACTGTAGAAATAACGTCGAGACCTTTCTTGATTTACTTTTGAATAATGTTAGTGTTAGTGATTAGGAAAAAAAGCAAAACAAATAAAACTTCAATATGCAAAATTTAGTAAAGTTTGTTAAAAATGTTTTATGTGTTCAAAACTGCAAGAGTGAAAATTAATAAAATATATTTAAATAACTCTAATTAGCAACTTCCACTGATATATACAGGTGAAAGTGCTTGGCTGTGACCAGGTGATCACTAACAGTGACAGAAAATCAAATAAGTAAATGAAAAAAGGAATTAAAATTATATTACTGAGTATTAAATATGTGGGGGCGCTCCGGAGGTTAGTGCCCAGCTGCAGCAGGGAGAGCACGGGAGTGGTGACTCAGGTGCAGCCCCGCACGCAGGTGAGCACAATTTGAGTAATCAAGCCTCTCCCTATATTAGTAGAAGCTGGGACCGAGGAGGGGGGTCGGACAGAGAAGTGCGTGCTGACTCAGCGACGAGACAAACCGCAACGGAAAAGCCAAGCACAGTGCAAGAGCGCATCTGTTGGAAAAATTTCATTTATTATCAT
>NW_007585166.1:25031-35511 GCF_000523025.1 Cynoglossus semilaevis | reverse complement strand
TTTTGATCATTTTTGTGATATTTCAAGATTTTCTAAGGTGGCTTCTATTAATTTTATATAACTTATATAACCATGTGCAAAGGACATGCACATGTAAGTGAAAAATTATTCCTCATGGTTCAATTCCTTCGAATAGTTGTTCAACATGAACAACTTCCAAGTTAACATGTTATTAGCATTAATTTTAGGAATGTTTGTTATTGTAATACAACGTCATCAGTACAAGTGCTCTATGTCATTCTGCTCACTTGCAGACCAGCTACACTGTGTTTTGTGCCAAGGAAGTACCAGAAAGATTCAAGGTATGGTGGGCAGCCTGTGTGTGTTAACCCGTTATATCAGTCTAATCAGTCTTACTCATCCATTTTACAATTTAGGCTAATAAAAAAGATAAAGAGAATCAGGACAAAAAAGGCAACCAGGTTTAAAACATCCAGCACTGCACTGCTTTTCATTCCCCCCAAATTCAATATTGGTTTAGAGAACCTCTGAATTGACTCAAGCCCCTTGTGTTGAAGTTCAGTGCTGAGCAGCGTCCCTTGCTGCTGGAGAGGGGCACCTACATAACCACTTTGTGCACTGACCAGGAGCTTGCTTCTACTCCATTAGTTGGCAGTGCCTTGGTCCTGCCATGAGCAGTTCGTCATTAAGATTATGTGAGAGCTGCTGTGCCTTTATCTATTTATTTATTATAACTACAGGAGTGTGAGATGTTAATGGTTGTCTGCCTATTGTTTACCTTTTGCATTTGCAGCTTTTTGATGTTAATTGACTAAAGTGTTTAATTCAGCTGTTCCTTGGTTGTTTATTTCTAATGGCATGTAGATAATTATGTTATTCTGATTCTGACCAATGTCTCCCAGTGATGTAGATAATTATGTTATTCTGATTCTGTCTCCCAGTGGCCAAAAGCTATAAATACCAGCAAATTATACCATACTATCAACCAAACCATCTTTACACTTTTTTGTGTATTCCTACTTGTTACTGAATTGATATTGAAGGATTTGATCAATATTGAATAAAATGTACAGTGAGGTTGTACTGTGACCTACAGAATTGAAATGGATTTGAAATGTGAGATTCTTAGCAGCCTTAATATCAGCATGTGCACATGTACAATAATACATGGATTTTACGTACCTGGCTTGCTGTGTCTTCTCTTCCACCAGCATAATGCACACACCACGACAACAATGAAACCAGCAGAAAGCAGCAAAGCTGCTATAATCATAGCACTGCTGTCTGATTAAAAAGAAAAGGAAACAAATATCTCAAATGAAGGCCACAAAACAGTATAAGCACAAAGACTGTACTACTGCAACCAACAAAACCAGCACAGTCACAAAAAAAAAACCTAAATATTATCACTTTATCAGGATTATTTAAAACACAAATAATTTTAGTTGAGACAATGACATCTCCTAATTAGAAAAGGTGTGCCTTAGCCTAATGATCTGAGTGTGGATGTTAATTACATTACAACAGCTAGTACTGGGAACAGGAAACAGAAATAGCAACTGAATTTCCACCACAGAAACTAGCCATTTTTGACATGTCTTCATGTAAACAAATCAAACATTTTTAGTAAGCACTGGCAAATTAACCAACACGTCAACTTGTTCCCATCAGAGAAGGTAATCATTAATATCAACAACAGATTCTGCAAAGCTACAGACACATATCAATTGAGTTCTCTGTCTGTTGTTTAGAAAAGGTGATTTCAGGCATGTATGTTTAAGCTAACAAAACAACAAACTTAAACACATGCAAAATCACATAGTCATGGGAAAAGAGTCAGACTGACGAATGTTAAGCAACTACTCCGAGTCAATATCTCATCAATGTCACTATACTGTTACTGCTGACTTTAGACTATTGATTTTGGCTGTCTTTGATTTTGTTTTGTTTTTTTGGAAAAGGTTTCTTTATTAGATATACTCTTATTTGGTTGTAGAAACTACTGCATTCTGCAAATTATATTAAGCGATGACTAGTGTCTCTTTTAAAGCTAACGATTTTGGAGCTTTCATTGCACCTGAGGAAATGTCCGACTTTTGCTGGATTTTCTTGCACTTAGTGTTGGTGGTGGCAGTACAGTTCCTCACTATCTCTTCATCTTTTTCACACCTAGTTGGGAGAGAGACACAAGAACAAAAGTTAAGATATGAAGGAGCTAAAGAGACAGGAAGACCAGCTGCTCAAATTAACTAATTGTTTATCATCACCAAATATAAATTAAACAGAATGAATCAAATAAACTCACCTCAAACATTTCTTGCACACCTCACATGGCTGATCAGGGGAACAGAACTTTCCTAATCGGCACTGACATTCTGTGTCTTGAGTGGATGAACATTTCCTTACAATTTCCTGATCTGAGGTGTGGGAAAAGGAATGCTTGTTAGATCTCAGTTAATGCTGTGAGCACTTTAAAAAATATATTGATTTTGCTTCCTCCACAGCGAGTCCAAACAATACTGCAGTGGTGTTGAGCAGAATTACCTGAGCGACATGTCGTGCACTTCCAACACTCTGTGAAACCATTCATGTGTTCAATAAATGTGGCTCCATAGTCGCATTCTTCGCATACTCCTTTGTTGTGTGGTTTGGTGCAGTGTAATTTCACATGTGTACCTGGTGACCATACACAAAACTGAATTTCTGAAAACCCAGAATACAATTGCTGTAATAGTAAGGCAGGCAATGTAAGTTGTAGGTATGGTTAAAAAATGTTCTCACTTTTTTATACCTAGTTTAAAATGTGATCTTTTGAACCATTTAAACCCCCCAGATCCACCCAGGCCCACTCAGCAAAACTGGTTTAGAACCCCCGCTGGATTAGATAAGACTTTATTGAACCCCCTTCGGAAATTCCATTGTTACAGCAGCTGGGTAGACACATTCAATACATTTACCCACTCTCCTCTATCATTGTACTGATTAGCATCATTTTGAGTATCTTACCAGCAGGACAGAGAAGGCAACAGATGTCACTATGTTTGTACTCCAGGCCATCAGTGCAGTGAGCAATGCGTTGAGTTCTGTTATTTCCAAAGTCTAGACGAGGAAGGGCCGTTGTGGATGCGAAAGCAGCAATCAGAGATATAGTCTATTAAAAGGAAATACATCCATTTAAAAATAAATACTTTTTAGTTATTTGCAGACTTAGCCATAGTTCTTAAATATTTAAATCCCACATTTACCAAAGATGATGACTTTAAAGTACAATATGATTATTGCTATGAAAAGTTGGATTAGTTTAAGTGAAAAATCAGACACACTATTTTGTTAAATGAAATATTAACTGATGATAGCATTAATCCCTTTGAAAGAGCCACTCCCTTTTTATCAGAAAAGACTTGTTTACCAAGTTAAATTGAAAGGAAAATGTTTTGGTCATCAGTCAAACACTTCATAAAAGATATGAACGACAAATGATGTAACTCTGAATTGAAATTTAAATGATAATTTCTAAATAAAAGATATGAACGACAAATGATGTACCTTGTGCCAGTGAGTTGCCAAAAAACACTTGCAATGGAATTTGTGATAAATACTCTGAATTGAAATTTAAATGATAATTTCTAATACAGTGTGCTTTAAGATGGAGACATATAAAATAAGGCCAAGCGATAAAGTTTTCTCAGCTAACGTTAGTTAATGTTAGCTGAGAAAACTTTCTAAGGGTGACCTACTTATTAAAGATTATAATGCAAGGTCTCTCTCATACACAAACACCTTCCGAGAGAGGTTAAGAGGAATTTCACACTTCTCTTTACGCACATGGGTGACAGAATGCGTAGTGGGGAGAAAGTCTCCACGTTTAAATTATTAAAATTAGCTTAAAAGAAAGATAGAAGACGAAGTAAAAAAGAAGCCATCCATTATCTCGACATTAAACCCCACACTAACCCAGAAATGATCGGTGTCACAGAACTTTTTTTTCTGTTTCACGCTTCTCTATAAAGGGGAAAAAAGTACTTACCATAAACAACATTTCCATGCTTCAGTTTATAATTTGAAAAACGCGTTCTTTAAGTTTCTCCATGCGATATAATACCGGGACCGAAAACATGTCTCCAGCCTCTTTAAAGGAAAGACTTCGGTCACAGGTGTAAAATAACTATGAACAAAAAAGTTTGCCCCTCCGCCCCATATGGGCGGGGCATATGTCAATGACGTATATATAGTTGTTGCGTGGTCCAATGAGATACGCATTAAACTCGAATTACCGCATCATGAACAGGAAGTGCGTTAGTGATCAGTAGCTGCTAGTTACGGGAAGATCGATTCTTTTTACTGATTCGCATCTTTGACTCTCGAACTGTAAAATAGACGAGTCGTGAACGAATCTTGAACGAATAATTTCATTCGTTTTATAGCAGGTGGCGCTTTAGCCCTATTGTGGGCGTTGTAAAAAAGGCTGCGGTTCTTCGACACTAAATACTAAAGGCAAGATGGTTTAAAAAGTACACAAAATACCATAATCAATTAAACTATGAGTGAGTGATTTGTGAGTCACGGCGAGTCACGGATCTTTCATATGAAAGATTCGTTCATTTTGAACGAATCACTCGCGAACGACACCTCACTAGTAGCTGCATTAAACTCAATAAGCTGAGGAAAGACAGCCTTGACTGAGTGGAACGAATAGTCCCAAATAAAGTTAAAATAACATCTGAAAAATATTAAACTAGGCAAAAAGTATAACTGTAATAACTGTAATGCGCTCAAAAACAGAAAACTGATCATTTAAATAATTAAAATGAATGATAAAATGCAAAGTAATGTTATAAATTCTAAGGACTTCAGAAATCAATCTTGTTTTATATATATATGTATATATATAACAAATGTAGTGTAATAATATATATGTATATATATAACAAATGTAATGTAATATTCCCCGCCTTTTTTTTTTCTTTTTTTTTTTGTCAGTTTCATTTACTTGGTTCTGTTCGAAACCCACTTGTCTGTGCCACAAACCTCAGTTGTAATCCATAATACGTTTTATGGTTTGCTGTGTCACATTACAATTAAAAATACAGTACACACATTGAGGTAAAAACGTATTAAAATCTGATGGTTAGGTCAGATGTATAGTGTAACTATTTTTGGATAGATCTCGCAGACACTTATCATGGATCATTTATAATAATCTCCAAAGGGCTTGAGTTTCAGTCTCCTAGTATATGGTTCAAATGTTTTTTTACTTTGTACTGTGACATAAAAAGAGAGTCATCTTGCTAAATTGTTTTCAACATGATTTACATCAAACGTTCTTTTCTAAAGCACTGTTGTGACTGTATACTTAGGACATGTCTTTAAACTTGATTAGAAACTTGAAACTTCATTTCTGCTACATGTGTCAGTTTAACATTATCTCGGGAGCTTCTGTTTGCAACTTATAGATATGTAGCTCAGTAGGAAGGGGAGGTGTCAAAACTAGGACTTAGAAATAGCTCATCTAATTTTTAGTTATGGGATTACAATATATTTGGCTTGTTTTTGTTTGTTTGTTTTATTTCTGATAGTTTTTATATAATGTTTTGCTTTAAAAAATATAACAACTTTTGGCTGTATTAGTTTTATTATTTGTTATTACTAGTTACTTGTGTGGTGAGTTGAGATGTGATCTGTTGAGATAAAAGTTGTTTTTTTAACAATGTTTCGACTGACATTATGTTTTGTAGTTGTTGTTACTTGTACTTAATCACCAACATTTAGCTAAATATGTTTTTGAAACAAGTGTTTTTGTCTTTTCTACCTGGCATTTTTATAAATATTATATAACATACATAATGATGTTTACATTGTGATGATTTGGTTCAGGCCACAATGATTCTTTATCTGTATTTAGAACATTCTAGTTTCTGTTACATACAGTAACAGTAGACAAACCAAGAATTTACCTGAACCTTCATGAAATGTCTGGGAATTTCCATAGACTTTGAGAATCCCAACCAGAACATTCTGAACTTCCTTCTACTCTCATATAAATTTCGCACCAGCAGTTATTGACAGGACTTGCTACACCTCTTGGACTGCTATAAATTTGGATTGCTACAGCAGATTGAACCGCTACGTCAGACGTCTTCAGGACAGTGAATATGTTTTAGTGTAATTGTTCCAACCCATGATTGACAACCAGATATTGGAGCATTGTGTATTGTGTTTATACTTTCTGGTTCCATGTTCCATGCTGACAATTCAACGGGCGCGTAGTATTCACTCCTGGATAATAACGCAGGAAAGGACATCGTCAGGAAAGATTCATCATTCTATACATCAGATAGACTATGCTTCAAGGTAGTAACAGTGATAATTGTTTATTATTGTACTATGTGTTTGTAGTTTCATTTTGTGTTTTTGTAATAAATAATAGCTAGAGTTAAATACGGTTTGTTGTGCTTGTGTCTGACTCACACACCAAATATTCTAAAATATTCTTGAACATTCCCTTACAGTATCTCGCAGTGTTACTGACTGCTTACTAGTCCGTCACATAAATTGGGGGCCAGTCAGGGATGAGATCAAAATTAAACTGTATTTGATGAGCCACATATTTTTGTTACTGTAACAAAAATATGGCTGAGCTTGAGGATTTTGTAAAAATTGTATATAGTACTTAAAGATAAAGCCTAGGCAGTGTACACTGCACCTTCTGCAGATAAAACTGAAGACTGCCAAGTGGTAAAGGCGAGTATTCTCAAGGTGTATGAGATGGTACATAACAAAACTTTTTATACATGGTATGATCCTGGGAAAGTTAAGGATTTGGAAAAGTTGACACAAACAATTTTGGTTAAATAATTTAAAAGATGTGTGCATGATGATCTCAAAACTTCTCAAAAACTTCAAAAAATCTCAATGAGCATAAAGTTGAATCATTGGCAGATGACTATGTGTTGACTCACAAATCCAGCCCTCATAAAAAGAGTGATGTTATCAAACAAATGAGTCATTCTCATTCGTGTTGTTGGTGTTAGGCCCACTCTACCGGTCAAAGGTGTGTCTCTGATTTCTGAGCCAGTCCCACACAGAAATTAACCCTGTTGTTGAAGAGAATCCCAATGTGGTTCCTTCTTGTGCGGTGAAAAAGATGGCCAATACAAAAGAATATTGTGGTTAATTCAGAGGATGACTTTGTTGGTCTGTCAGAGACGTTTTTATGTTATATAGAGGTTAGTGATGGTCGTTCTACTGATTCTAAGGATTGTAACAGGTCCAAGACAGATGTGTCTTTTACTAAGAATCATCTTGTTTGTGAACAAGAGAAAAAGCTGTTCTTGCTAGTTCTTTCAGAGGAAGAGCTACAGTATCTAAAGTCCCGGTATGGTACTTTGTTAACCCTTGTGTGGTGTTCGGGTCTGTGGGACCCGTTTTCACTTTTTAATAAAAGAAAAATGATAAAATTATTAAATTTTTCAAACTGAGACTCACTGGCTTTGGCTCATTTTCTGTGAAGAACATATATCAGAATACATATTTAATGACCACACACCATACACCCCCCTACACATTTCTATTACATATAAGATGTTCGGGTCCACTGGACCCGGGGCTAATAGGAGTGTGGAAATTGATGTTCTGTGTACCACACACACACGCGCACACGCACCCACACACGCAGACACACACCTACACACACACACACACACACACAGCAAGCCTAGACAGGAGGAGGACAGAGTGTAGGTACACAGAACATCAGAGGGTCAAATGTGCGAGAAAATGAGAGCAGTGTTGACAAACAATGTTGCAACCTTGTGTGGGAACCGCAGGTGCAGAAACACAAAAGCTTTGCCAGTGTGGTTTCTTATCACAACCGATCAAGATGGCCAAAAGGTACTCTGCGCAGAGGGCCCTGGAATTGATTTTGGAAGATAGAGAAGTTTTTGATGATGATGTAGAGGGTGAGGATTCAGAAGAAGAGGTTTCAGAGTTTGAGGATCACATTTCTGAAAATTTAGAGTCTGACAGTGACTCTGAAAAAGATGATGAGATCGAGCATCAGCCAGTTACAAAACAAAGACGAGCCACAGGACCAGGCCGTCAGCAGCCAGCCCCAGGACCAAGCCGTCAGCAGCCAGCCCCAGGCCCAGAACAAGCCAGTCAGCATGGAGCAAGTGAGGAAATATGGATGTCAAAAAATTCTGAAATTGAATGGTCTTCTCGCCCAAGAAAAGAGCCACCCCCAAGGCTGCCAATGTGATAAGGATGCAACCAGGGCCAACACGGATGGCAGTTACTCACACACAGGACATCAAGTCTTCTTTTGAGGTATTCATCACAGATTCCATCCAGGAAATTATTCTTGACTGCACTAATTTAGAAGGAAGACGTGTTTTTGGAGAGAGATGGAAGGAAATGGACCAAACCCAATTACATGCTTACTTCGGAGTTCTCATCCTTGCTGGAGTTTTCAGGTCCAAAGGGGAATCCGCAGAATCCCTGTGGGATGCAGAAACTGGCAGAGAAATTTTCCGTGCAAAAATGTCTCTGGAAAACTTTCACATCATTTCCAGGATTATCCGCTTTGACAACCGAGATGACAGACCAGCTTGACGGCAGAGAGACAAACTAGCTGCCATCAGGACAGTGTGGGACAAGTGGGTGCGCCGCCTCCCCCTGCTGTACAACCCTGGGCCAAAAGTCACCATTGATGAACAGCTGGTGCCATTTAGGGGCCGCTGCTTTCGGCAGTATATACCATCTAAACCTGCAAAGTATGGTATAAAGATCTGGGCTGCCTGTGATGCCACTTCCTCATATGTTTGGAACTTACAAGTCTACACAGGCCTCTCCTTGAATCGCAACCTTAACGTGGTGGAGGGGTTTGAGTATCCGAATGAACCTAGGAGCTATGTTGTCGGGGGCTTAACGCCCCTGGTAGGGTCTCCCAAGGCAAACAGGTCCTAGGCGACGGATCAGACAAATAGCGGTTCAACCCCCCCTTTGTGATGAAGAAAAATACAGCTAAGAGGTTCACGTCGCCCGGATTGGCGTCACCGGGGCCCCACTCTGGAGCCAGGCCCGGGGTTGGGGCTCGCAGGCGAGCGCCTGGTGGCCGGGTCCTTGCTCACGGGACTCGGCCGGGCTCAGCCCGAACAAGCGACGTGAGTCCGCTTTCCAGTGGGCCCACCACCCGCAGGAAGGCCCACAAGGGGCCGGTGCCTTGTGATTTGGGTGGCGGTTGTGGGCGGAGACCACGACGGCCCAATCCCTGGACAACCACTCTAGCTATGGGGACATGGAATGTCACCTCGCTGGGGGGAAAGGAGCCTGAGCTCGTGCAGGAGGTTGAGAGATACCGACTAGATATAGTCGGGCTCACCTCCACACACAGCTTGGACTCTGGGACCCAACTCCTTGAGAGAGGCTGGACCCTTTTCTACTCTGGAGTTGCCCGCGGTGAGAGACGGCGTGCTGGCGTAGGCTTACTTATAGCCCCCCAGCTTGCCAGTCGTGTGTTGGAGTTCTCCCCACTGAGGGAGAGGGTCGCTTCCCTGCGCCTTCGGGTCAGGGACAGGTGCCTCACTGTAGTTTCGGCCTACGGGCCGAACAGCAGTGCAGAATACCCGGCCTTCTTGCTGACACTGAGAGGAGTACTGGACAGTGCTCCTCCCGGGGATTCCATCGTCCTGTTGGGGGACTTCAACGCCCACGTGGGCAACGACAGTGACACCTGGAGGGGCGTGATTGGGAAGAACGGCCTCCCCGATCTAAATCCGAGTGGTGTTTTGTTATTGGACTTCTGTGCTAGTCACAGTTTGTCCATAACAAACACCATGTTCAAGCATAAAGGTGTCCACCAGTGCACTTGGCACCAGGACACCCTAGGCCGGAGGTCAATGATCGACTTTGTAGTCGTGTCATCTGACATCCGGCCGTATGTATTGGACACTCGGGTGAAGAGAGGGGCTGAGCTCTCAACTGATCACCACCTGGTGGTGAGTTGGCTCCGCTTACGAGGGGCAAAGCTGGATAGACCTGGCAGACCCAAACGTATCGTGAGGGTCTGTTGGGAACGTCTGGCAGAATCCCCGGTGAGGGGGGCCTTCAACTCCCACCTCCGGGAGAGTTTTGAACAGGTCCCGAGGGAGGCTGGAGACATTGAGTCTGAGTGGACTATGTTCTCCACTTCCATTGTTGATGCGGCTGTCCGAAGCTGCGGACGTAAGGTCTCCGGTGCCTGTCGTGGCGGCAATCCCCGAACCCGGTGGTGGACACCGGAAGTAAGGGAAGTAGTCAACCTCAAGAAGGAGTCCTATCGAGCCTGGTTGGTTCGTAGGACTCCTGAAGCAGCCGAAAAGTACAGGCAGGCCAAGCGGACTGCAGCTCGGGCAGTCGCGGAAGCAAAAACTCGAGTCGGGGAAAAGTTCGGGGAGGCCATGGAGGAGGACTATCGGTCGGCCTCGAAGAAATTCTGGCAAACCATCCGGCGCCTCAGGAAAGGGAAGCAGTTTCCCACCAC
>NW_007585166.1:21405-24105 GCF_000523025.1 Cynoglossus semilaevis | reverse complement strand
AAGCTGACCATTGTGGGAACAATAAGGAAAAACAGGTCAGAGCTTCCACCTCAACTGCTGACTTCAAAGAACAGGCCTGTCAAGTCTTCCAAGTTTGCATACACGGCTGACACATCCCTGGTATCCTATGTGCCAAAGAAAGGCAAGAATGTGGTACTCATGAGTACACTGCACGAGGATGGAAGAATCTGTGACCAGGAACATCACAAACCAGAGATCATCATGGATTATAATGCCACAAAAGGAGGGGTAGACAACATGGACAAGCTGGTGGCGGCCTACAGCTGCACACGGAGGACTCTACGCTGGCCACTGGTGATATTCTTTGACATGTTGGACATCTCAGCGTACAATGCCTTTGTCATTTGGATGGCACTGAACCCAGAGATAGAGAGAGAGAGAGAGAGAGAGAGAGAGAGAGAGGTGTTAGTAAAATTCCTGATCTTTTCATTATTCTAGGTTGTGAACACCAGCAAAAAGAAGCGGTGCGAAGTGTGCGGACCCAAGATGGACAGGAAAACACAATATACATGCATCAAGTGCAAAAAGTATATCTGCAACACACACACAGTAAAGCTCTGCCTCTCATGTGTTATATAGGCTAGTGGCTAAAGGCCATGTGTTCAATGGGGCTGATGTCTTGTCTTGACTGATATGTTTACTCTGTGTTCATGTGTTCAGCTTGTGTTGTGCACCTGAATGGGTTAAATTTCAAGTTCAAAGAAATAAAAGTCAGTAGTTTTGAAAAACCTTGCTTCACTTGTAAATTTGTTTCCACTCATATCTTGATTTTAATTGATTTTCACAAGGGATTACACAAGGGTTAAGAATGGTGTGTTAACGAGAAAGTGGAGGTCTCCCAGCTTCTCAGGATTGGTCTGTAGTATACCAGATTATGTTTCTATTGTCTACCTAGAGGAAGTGCTAAAGCTAATGCCTGCATTTTCCATGGATGGTCATTTAGGTGCCTGGAAAACTTAATTCCTTTTCCCTTGCTGAAGCCTATTCCAGGGGTCAGCAGTTTTGATTGATTATGTGTGCATCCATTCAGTTTCATGAAGCAGTTCCCCTCAGGATTCCTACAGACCCAAAGGTAAAGTCAATAATCAATTTTTGAAATTCAGTTGAATCAGAGTTCCAACTTTATGTCAGTTTTTTTCCAACAGGATTTGTGTCCCTTGGGAGCAAGGCAGATTATTGGTGCTTATCATCCAGAATCCTAAGGTGCGTGGTGCTTGCTCATGATCGCAGCTTCCATCCAGGTAATAAGGTTTTAGTATTTTTGCCTATTCCTAGTAGTTTGTGTTTCTGTATACAGATAATAATCCCTTCAATTCCCTTGATAAAATGAATAATAGATTATTAAGATTATTAAATTATAAATTTGTTGTTACAATAATATAATCTTGATGTGAAGCATACTGATGCTGTTGAAAATGTGTGTGCAGATGTACTGTATGTTCTTGTTCTTGTGGTTGTCATTATTGCCAACTTTTTCTTCAGAGAGGGCGGTGTCACATAATAATGTATTGATAAATGTTATGATTACATTATGATATTAGTGGCGCTTTGGCCCAGAGGCAATGTCTTTGTCATTGGTGTGGAACCCCAGGGTTCATCTCCTGGGCAAGTTCGAATCCCGGTTAGGGCGGTTGGTACCTTCCAGTGGACTCACCACCTGCAGGAAGGTTTGGGGGGTTGGTACGGTGGGGGGGGTTGTGGGTGGTGACTGCTGCCCCTGCGACCCGGTAACGGATAAGCAGATGAAAATGGATGGATGGATGGATGGATGGACATTATGATATTTACATTATGATTGTTTGACTCAGCCCATAATAATTGTTCATCTGTATTTAGAATATTCTAGTTTTTGTTACATAAACAGTAGACAAACCAATAATTTACCTAAACCTTCATTAAACTTCTGAAAATTTCCATAGACTTTGAGAATCCCAACCAGAACCAGGTCGTGTGCCCGACAGGTATGGCCGCCCGCTGCTTCAGCTCGCCCATCATTTTGTTTGTTCTTATACTTAAGGTATTTGTAATTGTTGTTGTAGGACGACTGTTTGTGTGCTGCTCCGTGCTCCCTGTGTGTGCTGCTGTGGTCGTTGGCCGGTGGTAAGTGTTGTTTCTCTCGGCGTTGTGCTTGGTGCTGCTAGGTAGCTAATACTGGTCTGGTCACAGGTGAATGCTGGCGGCGGGGGTCCAATCCTTTCTCCTCGTGAGTGTGTGTGTTCTGAGAAGGTATGCACATTGTTACATGCCACTGCATCAATCTTAGTGCATCTAGCACATGCTAATAGTGTTTTCCTTTTGACTAGGTGTTGTAACCACCTCATTGGACCGCTGCTACTTTGTTTGGTGTTATTTTGTGCTGTTTTCACTGTATTGCCGTATATCCGTTGCTGCCTACGGCGTTCTTCTGCAGCCGTCAGCGGCTTCACGGCTTGTAAGATACACGCTGTGCAGGACGATTGTTCGGCCGTACACCATGGTCCTATGCAGTGACTACCCCACTAATGTGCTATTCCTTTTCCTCTTCAGTTGCTGTAGGCCGGTGGTGGTGGTGCTGGTGACCTGGTGGTGGTGTCCTCCCGTCGTTTCTTGCTGTGTCCCTGGGAGTGGGTTTCTTCACTGAGGGTGTGTTTGCCACGTGTGCCTGGTAATTTAAGTTATTTTTGCCTTATTTTGGTGGAT
>NW_007585166.1:19361-21269 GCF_000523025.1 Cynoglossus semilaevis | reverse complement strand
TTGTGTCCTCCTCCACTGTACAGCAGCATCTTGAGCAGCTTGATGCAGTACTGGCTCGGCTTCAGCAGGAGGGACTAAAGGCAAAGCTCTCCAAATGTGCATCTTCCAGCCAAAGGTGCGTTATCTGGGCCATGTAATCTCTGCTAATGGTGTCTCCATAGATCTATCCAAGATAGAGGCCGTGGCAAAAAGGCAACCTCCAAAGACAGTCTCTGAGCTCCGGTCCTTCCTGGGCAGAATATCGGTCTGGTAGAAGCAACATAAATGCTGATGCTTTGTCCACAGATAAGCAGCGTGCACCGACCGGAATGTTCAATTCTGAGGTTCTGTTGTGGGATCAGTTAGGTGGGAACACGAGGGTCTACCAAGCGCTGTTAGAGGCCGCAGCAACTCTGTCCCCACCATCAGTGGCATTCAGTATGGGGTCGTGGGTGCTCACCCAGTTGCTTGTGTTTCCCCATCATCTGAAATGAGTGAAATGAAGGAAAGCAAGAACAGCTTATTCAGCTAACTCAAACTACTGCTCTAATGCAGCCTCCTCTCTCACACAGTCACTCAGCACACCGTGGGCCTGTAATATTTAGACGCTGTCAGCGACTTGGTCATTTTGCTAGAGAATGTAATGGTGTGCATGCTCCCCCTCGTTCTCACTTCTCCTCACAAACTTCCCGGCAGCCAGAATCCGCTCCAGCTTCGGAAAACTAGTACCCACCGAACTGCAGAGCCACAATTTGGGTGGGGCCTCTACTGGCTCAAATGCTGTGTAAAGTGAATTGGCCGATGCCTCAAAACTGGTTGCGTCTTGTCCCCATTTGGAGTTGTCATGGGTGGTGTTCAGGTGCCATGTTTGGTTGATACTGGTTCGATGGTTTCCACTGTTACAGAGAGCTTTTTCCATGAGCATTTTGAACCATGGGTTCACAAGCGCCTTAAATCATGTAACTGGTTGCAACTCAGGGCAGCTAATGGGTTGGATATTCCTTTCCTTGGTTATCTGGAGCTAAATGTTGAGTTGTGTGGCAAGGTGATCTCCCTGTGCGGTATTTTGATAGTGAGGGATCCTCCTGGTGATGGTTCCCTTCACATCCTTGGTGTGATGGGGATAAATGTGATCCGAAAATGCTACCAAGAGCTCTTTGTGCAGCATGGGCTAGCATTGTTTAAACTGCCATTTGTTGCTCAGGCCCCACAACCCATCACACAGGCTTTTCAGAAGTGTCATCAAGCGACCACGCAGACCCCTCCAGAGCTGACAGGAAAGGGAAAGGTCAGAGGTAAGCGTGCATACCGCATTCCAGGTGGCGTGATGAAAATTGTAGCGGTCACATGCTCAGAGCGGAGTTCTAATGTTTCAGTGCTGTTTGAGCCCCTGGAATCTGGATTACCTGCTGGTCTGCTGGCTTCTCCATCTGGTTAGAGTGGTTAGGGGTACAGCATACATACCCATCATTAACGTTGGTTACATCGAGGTATTGTTATACCCATGCACTGTTGTTGGCACTCTGGAACAGGTGAATGATGTGAGCTGCAGGAGTTACAGAGGTACCATCCATGGTAGCCACTGTAGCATCCCAGACAGCCCTACCTACTGTGCAGGATCACATGGAGAGTTTAGTTCTGTCTTCGTTGTCCTCAGAAGAGCAGGGTCAGGTGATGTCTCTCCTTAGGAAGTATACGTCTGTTTTCTCCTCTCATGACGGTGATTTAGGTTGCACCAATCTAATCTCTCATGACATTCCTCTTGTAGATGAGACCCCCGTCCACCAGCGTTATAGGCGTGTCCCTCCATCTGATTATGAAGCTGTTAAAGAGCACATTAATCAGCTTCTTGCCGCACAGGTGATCAGAGAGAGTAGCAGCCCCTACGCCTCTCCCATTGTGCTAGTTAAGAAGAAGGATGGGAGTCTG
>NW_007585166.1:15555-19348 GCF_000523025.1 Cynoglossus semilaevis | reverse complement strand
TTGTAGGACGACTGTTTGTGTGCTGCTTCGTGCTCCCTGTGTGTGCTGCTGTGGTCGTTGGCCAGTGGTAAATGTGGTTTCTCTTGGTGTTGTGCTTGGTGCTGCTAGGTGGCTAATGCTGGTCTCAGGTGAATGCTGGTGGCTAGAGTCCAATTCTTCCTCCTCGTGTGTGTTCTGAGAAGGTATGCACATTGTTACGTGCCACTGCATCAATCTTAGTGCATGTAGCACATGCTAATAGTGTTTTCCTTTTGGTCAACTCGACACGTTGTTTGGTGCAGCACTCCTTCTCCTGTTTTTGTGTTTTCACCCCGATGTTTGCTTTACACCAGGGATGAATTTATAACAATTTGTGCAACAACTCCACTTGATTTATTCCCTGAGTTTCTCTTCTCTTCAATGGACATTTTGAATAATTTACTCAAAGGTTCCCTGGTCATTACCAAAGCAGTGACGGGTCGGAGGAGAGGGAAATGAGCTGATGTGGTTGTACCGCTGAACCACCGCGGACTTCGTACACCTCTCCCCGGCGTATTCTTCTGTAATGTGCGCTCACTGCCCAATAAAGTAGAACAACTTCAGCTACTTGTGCATAATAACGGAGATGTTTCCTCCTCCGCTGTCCTGTGCTTTATGGAGACATGTTTCCTCCTCCGCTGTCCTGTGCTTTACGGAGACATGCGTTTGAGCTGGCTGGGTTCCAACTGTATAGAATGGAGCGCAACACGGGTAGAGGTGGGGGTATCTGTTTTTATGGAAACTGTGGCTGGTGTAGCGATGTAACAGTGATCTTACAGTTCTGCTCCCGAGAATTTGAATTGTTTTTTATCATGTGTAAACCTTTCTATTATCCCTGTGAGTTCACTTCATTGAGTCTGGTCGGCGATTACATGCCGCTGCAGACCGGTGTGCAGAAAGCCCAGCGGGCGCTCGCCAACCAGATACTGTCTGTGGAGTGGACAAATCCAGACTCCTTGGTTATTGTCCTCAGGGACTTTAACAAAGGAAATCTCAGTCACGAGTTCCCAAAGTACATACAGTTTATTAAGTGCCTAACTAGGGAGGGGAACACACGGGATCACTGTTACACAGCAATTCAAAATGCCTATCATGCTGTTTCTAGGGCTGCACTGGGTGACTCGGACCAAACCATGGTCCATCTGATTCCTTCCTTTAGGCAGAAACTGAAACGGTGCAAATCCGTAGTGAGGACATCAAAGCATTGGTCCAGTGGAGCCATTGAAGAACTTCAGGCATGCTTGGATTGTATTGACTGGGATGTGGTCAGAATGGCTACCAAAAGCCTGGAAGAGTACACAGAGGCTGTGACCTCCTACATCAGCTTCTGTGAGGACAGCTGTATACCAAAAACTCTGGTTCACAGCAAATCTCAGACGACTAAGTAGGCTCAAGAAAGAGGTGTTCAGGAGTGGAGACAAAGAGAGTTACAAAGAGTCAAAATACAGGTTTAGCAAGGAGCTAAACGACAGTATTCTGAGAAATTTCAACAAGAGTTCTCAGCTAAAGACTCTGTTTGGAGAGGGCTCAGACAAATTACCGACTACAGTCCCAAAGCCCCCCACTCCATTAACAACATGCACCTTGCGAATGAGCTGAACGACCACTACTGTCGCTTTGAAAGTCAATGTGTCTGCCCTGACACCTTCCCCTGCACAGCCACGCTGCAAGAACTCTGACAACATATCCAGCTCCCTCAGCTTCCCCCCTCACCTCCACCACTGGATCGATTCTTGCTATCAAAGAGCAAGACATAAATATCCATCTCAAAAAACAAACCCCCACGCAAAGCAGCAGGTCTGAAGTTTTCTCCTACCTATAGTTTTTTCCTACCCGAGTTAACTGTGCATGCGCACATCGGCCAATTGCCCGGTGCAGACAAGCATAGTTTTCTGCTACCCCACTGTTAAACAAGGTTAGTTTCTTGTATTTTTAATACTTTACATGACCAGTATGCAATACATATGTTTGACTGTCGATTTATTCCAACGTGCCACGTGCATGAGATTGTGTCTGAATGCAGTTTGAATAACTAATACTGCAATTTATCGTCAATTTCATTTAGTCATATAACTTGACCATATAGCCTCAGATTTGTTGAGCTGTTTTAAAACAGTACTTTACTACATTTGCGTCATCTTCTTGTAGTCATAAAACTTCCTCATGTAGCTTTCGAACTTATGTGTATGCAATTTGAATGTCTAATAGCGCTGTAATTTCCCAGGTGTTTTAAAACAGTACCTTACTAAATTAGCGCAGGGTTTGTAAACTAATTTACAATTCTTTGATAGTGGCCTACAGACTTGGATGGAAGTGTATGGACCCCTGACATTTGTCCATGAAATTAAGTATATCTTCCATTGTTATTGATCGCTATGTTTTCTTAGGTATATAATCGGTTTATTTCCTTTGTGTGTATTGGAACTACACAAAACAGAGAAAAAGGCAAATTTCAAATAATTTCTAACCATTTTATGAATCAAGACATGTGTTACTTTTGAATGGAAGTTACTTGACATGGTCTATGGATGTACTTTTGCACTAACAAATATATTTATCATTTTATCAGGAAGCCATATTTTATCTCAGTGCTGTTTTGGCAAGCTCCCTGTTCTTTAATGGGCTGTTTAAAATAAGGTAATGTCGTTTTTATGGTAATGTCGTTTTTAAGAAAGCAAGTCATTTCTTTTGATGTAGGGTCCTAACTCATCTTTATTAATGTACATATTTCTATATGATCTGTTACAGAAGACGTTCCCAGCAGAGAATGTTTGGCTGTGTCCTGTGAATGTTACTGCACATTGGATTATTGTGGTCTGTTTCCAAAATATTTGATTTCTGATGACTCAATACAGTACAAATTTTCTCTTTTGTTATGAAGACATATTTAAAAATGAAGTCTCTGCTTCAAAAAATTAAGCTGGCTGTGCAAGACTCTGTAAAGTAACCATTAAGCATAGTAAAGGAAGTCCTTAGACAGCCTCTTTATTGATATGAAATATGAAATTACTTTACTTAAGGTTGTGAACATGGCAGAGAGGTTCCTCCCTGTAATTGACCCAATGGGAAATGAGGTTGCCTACAACAGGAAGATTCTGAGGAACTGGTGGTAATATATAGAATAATTTGAACAGATATATTTTTTCAAGAGAAAACATTTTATGCTGTTATAGAAACTTGAGGAACAGGTCAAGGGAGGAATCCAAATATCTGTGGACAGTGCACACCATGGACCACAACACACAGATGGATTTCAGCAGTTGTTGGTTTCTAGTGTTAAAGGTACTTTTTCGCTACAAGTTTATGTTTATATACTTTGAAGATTAAGCTAATAGTATTTAATGGTAAAGATCATGTATCTAGAAGAACATGTGTTATTATGTAGATAATGTACCAAATCAAGCACATTCATTAAATGACATTCATATGTCATTTACAGCACGCCAAAGAATTCATTCTGAGTGGAAACATATCTGATGTGCAGACAACTCCAGAATCTGTCAGTGAACAAAGATGGACATAGCCTGTATATTATTGGAAAATAGATAAAAAATGTAAAATGTAAAATAAACCCAAATGTCCTGTATTATATCTTATGATCATTTATGTTACTATTTCTAAAAATAAAAATAATGAAAAAAACACTTACACATCAACAAATCCTAGATTGAGCGTGATTATTTTCTGTTTTACAGTATGTGTTGCATTGGGTAACATTTTTACAATCCCTCTGGTTTAAGATGTACTGTACATGTAAATGTAAAGAACATAAATA